>NW_021703783.1:67429967-67524971 GCF_005190385.1 Monodon monoceros
TATATATATATATATATATATATATATATATATATATATATATGGCATTAAAGAAAACAATGCAACATAAACCAAAACAATTGTAATGTTGGTAATATATAATTAATATAAAAAGTAGCTAGATAGGAAATATGCATGTTATAATTTTGCTTAAACTAAGGCTATTTCAATAGCCTGGGACTGAAGTTAGGTTACAAGTGGACTGTCTGCTTCAACTTAGGCTTTATTCTGAACAAAAAATAATCAACCTCCAAGACTTACCATAACATAGCTATCTTCAATGTACAAGTTCATAAACAGAAGGAAAATGACAAGAACTCCCAAGAATGAGACCGTAGAACGTTTTCGCAGGCATCGCATTTTATCTAGTGTATCAAAAATATGTTTCACTTGGTGAAATTTAAACATTCTCTCCTGTAGAAAAGAGGCACAAAATTATTAACAATTAATTTTGTATGCAAATATTTCTTCATCGTATCAGTCAAATCCAGGCCTTTATAAAATCTCACTATTCAAATCTTGGAACCAAAATTGTTTCCAATTTCACAATAAATTTGGCACCGGCTATTAATACATTAACAGAAGGATAATGCAGTGGTTTATATTGATGTAGAGTAAGTAAAAATGAAAAGCACAGTTATTTCTGAACAAATAAACATTGGTAACAATAATGTAAGAAAATAATACTTCTTTGATGAGAAAGAATAAAAATTAAAGAGAAAAGCAAACATTAAGGTAACATCTACCTCCTCATATTATAATGTAATGAAAATGAAAGAAACTAGAAGTATGGGCCTAATACTGATCTCAGAGTAGGTGCACTGAAAAGAGTGATGGGGAGAAAATCTGGGTGAAAGAAACAAAAGTGACAAAGGAAGCGAAAGTTTTGGGGGTGAGTCCACACATATATTTGAGTTATAATTGCTTTGTTTATTTTTCCAGTAATTCTTGCTAAATCAGAGTAAATCCCGGAGTGGCATATCGACATTGCCTTGCTTGATCTACTACCTAGAAGTCTGGCAGTTTATAATGATTTATGGACTACAAAAAGGCAAAATTGGAGTCAGCAAGATTAGTGGAGGCCTAATGATTTTCCATTTCACTCTTCTACATTTTGTGATCTGCTCCATCATTTTGTGATTTGTAAATGAATTACAAATTCATCTAGATTACCATTTTTTTAAAAGTATAAATATCTGGGATGATCAAAAGACCAGTGGAATCATATTTTGTCAAAAATCAACTATAATATGGAAATTGTGCCTCGTTATGTACTAAGTCTCCCTGGGCTCAGCTTTAGGATGAAGTATTTATGGGCCTAAAGAACTTCAGGAGGTGAAAAGGCCTGCACCCCAAACCCTTACAACAATGTCTAAGAAATAGCCAGCTAATGATGGCTCTTCAACGAGTTAATGCAAGAAAGCATTTATGAATCCTTGTAAATTATAGGAAAGAATATTAGGAATTGGGAGAAAGGAATGTTATAAGAATTAATGCCCATTTCCTTTGGCCATATTTTTCTCTAGGGTTATTTTTTCTTGTTAATTTTTAGGAGTTTTAAATATATGTGTAGGGATACACATATATATATACTAATCTTTGCTCACGTTGAAAATATCTAAATATCTTTCCCAAGCACTTTTTGTATTTTCTCCTTTTTGGTATGATGTTTGCAGTGTAGTGGTTTTTATGTCAAATTTATTTCATGGATGTGGACTTTTTTTGTATAATGCTTAAAAAAAATCCTTCCCTATCTTGATGTCATATGGGCAGTCTCATTTATTTTCTTCTGGGATTTTTTTGTTTTGCATAGATAGATTTTTTTTTTAGTATACCTGTAATTTATCTTTGTGTCTTTTATGATATAGTGGAATAATTTATTTTATCTTTTCTATACGGAGAACTGATGATCTGCTCACAGTGCATTGGCATAACTACTATTCATACTACCACTCCTAATTTCAAGGGTGTGGGCAAGCATACTCTCCTATGTACACAGAAATATAGGAGAACTGGGTAATGGTAAACATTAATACTGTATACCAGACCATACATTGAATCATCTCTTCTTTTGGTTCGTGATGCCAATTCTAGAATAGGGTCACTTTCTAATTTGCATTTATGGGTCAAAAATGTATTTGTAGAGTCATCATTTATAACCTTTTTCAATAAGAAAATACATACATAGCACTTTTGAACCAAAATATTATAAGTGAAATTCTGTTGTCTGGTTCTATATTCTGTACCATACTGTAACCTGGTCCTGATTCTACAGATAAAATATTCTGTTTGTAAAAGATTTTTTATCTGGATTTGGGTGCAGGATAAGGTGACCCTTCACGTTCACTGAAGTTGTAATCTAAGGATGCTTAGGAAGGATAAGAAGCAGGATTAAAGCTATGGACTCTCCATCTGGGTGGCTAATTTCAAGAGAATGATGTTCTGGTAGGGCCTCCAGACCCCAAGGAGCTGGAGGGGATACCTACTGGGCGCAGATTCTGGATGCAGCTGAGATCTGTTAGAACAAATGCTTGTGAGTCTAGATGCTTAAGGCAGAAGTCTCAGGGTCATCTGAGAGGGACCATTTTGGAGTAGGGTCTGGTGAGGGGCCTATCTGTTTATATTCAGTGGCTGGTCCCAGAACCCTGGTGCTGCCCTCTATATTTTGGGAGGTGCTGGATTCAGGTCCAGGAGAGAATGTCCCAGGCACTTAGCTCTTAGAACCACGACTCCACATTTCCCACAGATTTTTCTCACGATTGTCATCAGAAGTTATTTCAGCATACGCATGAAGGTGTTTTCATCACAAATTTGTTTGAAAACCAACAAGTGAAAATATTTTAAATTGACAACAGTAGAAGATGTTTGAATAATTTGTAGTGTTATTAGACTGAAGCCATTGACAATGTTGCCCTAAATGCATATTTGATGATATACAAAGGAGTTTATGAGACAGGTTAAGTAATAAAATGGGTATAACAACAAAAAAGATTTTTATCTGAATTTTGAAATGACAAAGGATTAGAATCTAATCATATACAAGTGACACAATATTTCTAAATGTCAATTTGGGAAGACTTGGCAATAGTATGAAATACATTTATTCCCTTTAACTCAGCAATTATATTTCTAAAAATCTGTTCAAAGACCAAAAAAAATGTATTTGTGAGCAAAAGTTTAGCTATGGTATTGCAAAGCAGTGATGTTTGTAAAACAAATTGGAAACAATCTATAAGCTGTTAATAGTCATTATCTCAATGTAGCAGAACAATCAGGAATTTTCAATCTTGTTTTACTTTTCTAAACTTTCCATATTTTTAAAAGCACATATATTTAGTTATATTTTTTAAAGTTACTTTTAATTTTCAAAATTCTTTATTGTCTGTTGGAAAATAAAACACATTTTATTTCCTGGACACAAAAGCATAAACAGCAAATTTTTTTCAAGAAAATAAGATTTAACAAATATGTAACAGTTTATGGTTATGCCTCTGGATGCTTGGAAAGTTGAATGTTTTGAGTTCAATATAAATGCTAAGTCAAGAAGAATTCCATCCTAATTCTATTTTTTTGAGACAAAAAGAAAATGTAAATTATGAGATGCAAACTGAATTTGCAAAGTTCAAATGTACATAATTATGTATAGAGATAGTGCTGGGCAATACATTTTGCATGGATAGCTCATTGAACCTTCATACCAATGCTAACACATTAATACTACTATTAGACCAATTTTAAAACTTAAGGAAAACAAGGCTTTCTCATCTTCATAAGGGATGATTCCAGCTTCTAAATCTTAGAATTATTACAGAGTCTGCTCTATTAACCACTATTGGTATACAGTTTATTAATTAGGTTTCATATATTTTAAATATATGGTTGTCAACAGACTATTAACATATGTGATAATAATATGTGACATTGGTCTGTTGAATAAAATAAAAACAATGTAATAAAAATAAATTAAAATTTCTTGGCAGAAAGCAAAATTTTGATTAAATATATTTAACCTAAAACACATATAAATATATAACATTAGGAGGTGGGTGATATATGATATTTCAACTAGCATAAGAAGTGGTAAAAAAAATGCTTTGAAGACAAACTGCTGTGCATTTTGCATTAATGCAAAATAGAAGAAAATTAAACAGTAACAACAACAGCAACAAAATCCTGGAATATAATTCCAAAGAGTTGACAAAAACAGAAATTCAGTCCTTAGAGAATAGTGGTAGTCACCTAAGTTCTAACATCCAATCTTCCAACTTATAATCCTCCAAAATTCATTCAAAACATTCAGAGCATAAATAAACCTTCCATAGTATATACCCTCAGAATAACCAGGAGAAATATAATAGCACAAAGTTCAATTTACATATAAGCAAAAATAGTAACAGCCAGGACAAGAAGAATTGGCTAAGGAGCCTAAATCAGATGTCAAAAGTTAGACCAAAATATGTGTCATTTATTAAACAAACTACACCAGACTACACCACAGTAAAAGAAAAATTAAGAAAGCTAATAATCTATCCAAACTCCTCTCTCATCTCAAACATACAATTACACGGATCCAGGAAAAAACAAAACAAATGAATATTCACAAAAAAAGAAAACAAACAAACAAAAACCCAGACCAAAGTCAAACAAATTTATTGAGAAGAAAACTGAAATAGCTGAGAACTCTGATATTAGGCTTTTTGTTATGCCATGAAGCAAGGAAGCTCTCAGAGGTTAGTGGGGTCACATCTAAAGAACACAGAAAACAACTTGAGGAGGTTTATATTGAGAAAATTTGGGAAAAAAAACAATGATCAAAAATTGACTATGATTGATAGTAAAATACTGAATTAATATAAATTCATGATTATATTGTGATAATGAAAAGGAGAGAAAGAAAAAGTAAGAAACCCAACTGCCACAATTGGAGGTGATCATTGCATCATCTTCTGATTGCAAAATCAGTAATTGAAACAAAAGTATTAAAGTTCTCCCTCTGCATTTCCAGGAGGAACTGTATTTCATCCACAGTTGATGATGGTTATTTTCAGACAATGAACAACTGGCAGCATAGGGCAATTATCCTTGAGAAAAAGGAAACAAAAAAGTAAGCCCCATAATTTCTCCAGTTTGCTGCCAAGAGACAGTTTTTAAAAGGCAAAGCAGGGGCTCTCCTGGTGGCGCAGTGGTTAAGAATCCACCTGCCAAGGCAGGGGACATGGTTTCAAGCTCTGGTCTGGGAAGATCCCACATGCCACGGAGCAACTAAACCCGTGTGCCACAACTACTGAGCCTGTGCTCTAGAGCCCATGAGCCACAACTACTGAGCCCGCATGCCACAACTACTGAAGCCTGTGTGCCTAGAGCCTGTGCTCCGCAACAGGAGAAGCCACCACAATGAAAAGTCCAAGGGCAGACAGCAGAAGCAAGAAGAACTACAGTCCTGCAGCCTGTGGAACAAAAACCACATTCACAGAAATATAGACAAGATGAAAAGGCAGAGGGCTATGTACCAGATGAAGGAACAAGATAAAACCCCAGAAAAAACAACTAAATGAAGTGGAGATAGGCAACCTTCCAGAAAAAGAATTCAGAATAATGATAGTGAAGATGATCCATGACCTCAGAAAAACAATTCAGGCAAAGATCGAGATGATGCAAGAAAGTTTAACAAAGACCTAGAAGAATTGAAGAACAAACAAACAGAGATGCACAATACAATAACTGAAATGAAAACTACACTAGAAATAATCAATAGCAGAATAACTGAGGCAGAAGAACGGATAAGTGACCTGGAAGACAGAATGGTGGAATTCACTGCTGCAGAACAGAATAAAAAAAGAATGAAAAGAAATGAAGACAGCTTAAGAGACCTCTGGGACAACATTAAATGCAACAACATTCGCATTATAGGGGTCACAGAAGGAGAAGAGAGAGAGAAAGGACCTGAGAAAATATTTGAAGAGATTATAGTCGAAAACTTCCCTAACATGGGAAAGGAAATAGTCACCCAAGTCCAGGAAGCACAGTGAGTCCCATACAGGAAGAAACCCAAGGAGAAACACGCCGAGACACATAGTAATCAAACTGGCAAAAATTAAAGACAAAGAAAAATTATTGAAAGCAGCAAAGGAAAAATGAAAAATAACATACAAGGGAACTCCCATAAGGTTAACAGCTGATTTCTCAGCAGAAACTCTACAAGCCAGAAGGGGGTGGCGTGATATACTTAAAAGTGATGAAAGGGAAGAACCTACAACCAAGATTACTCTACCCAGCATGGATCTCATTCAGATTCGATGGAGAAATCAAAAGCTTTACAGACAAGCAAAAGCTAAGAGAATTCAGCACCATCAAACCAGCTCTACAACACATGCTAAAGGAACTTCTCTAAGTGGGAAACACAAGAGAAGAAAAGGATCTACAAAAACAAACCCGGGGGCTTCCCTGGTGGCGCAGTGGTTGGGAGTCCATCTGCCAATGCAGGGGACTTAGGTTCGTGCCCCGGTCTGGGAGGATCCCACATGCCGCTCGGGAGAGGCCACAACAGTGAGAAGCCCACATACCGCAAAAAAAAAAAAAAAAACCCGAAAAAATTAAGAAAATGGTCATAGGAACATACATATCAATAATCACCTTAAACGTGAATGGATTAAATGCTCCAACCAAAAGACACAGGCTTGCTGAATGGATACAAAAACAAGACCCATATATATGCTGTCTACAAGAGACACACTCCAGACCTAGGGACACATACAGACTGAAAGTGAGGGGATGGAAAAAGATATTCCATGCAAATGGAAATCAAAAGAAAGCTGGAGTAGCAATACTCATATCAGATAAAATAGACTTAAAAATAAAGAATGTTACAAGAGACAAAGAAGGACACTACATAATGATCAAGGGAACAATCCAAGAAGAAGATATAACAATTATAAATATATATGCACCCAACATAGGAACACCTCAATACATAAGGCAACTGCTAACAGCTCTAAAAGAGGAACTCGACAGTAACACAATAATAGTGGGGGACTTTAACACCTCACTTACACCAATGGACAGATCATCCAAAATGAAAATAAATATGAAACAGAAGCTTTAAATGACACAACAGACCAGATAGATTTAATTATATTTGTAGGACATTCCATCCAAAAACAGCAGATTACACTTTCTTCTCAAGTGCGCACAGAACATTTTCCAGGATAGATCACATCTTGGGTCACAAATCAAGACTCCGTAAATTTAAGAAAATTGAAATCATATCAAGCACCTTTTCTGGCAACAATGCTATGAGATTAGAAATGAATTACATGGAAAAAAACATAAATAACACAAACACATGGAGGCTAAACACTATGTGACTAAATAACCAAGAGATCACTGAAGAAATAAAAGAGGAAATCAAAGAATACCTTGAGACAAATGACAGTGAAAACATGACGATCCAAAACCTATGGGATGCAGCAAAAGCAGTTCTAAGAGGGAAGTTTATGGCTATACAAGCGTACCTCAAGAAACAAGAAAAATCTCAAATAAATAATCTAACCTTACACCTAAAGGAACTAGAGAAAGAAGAACAAACAAAACCCAAAGTTAGCAGAAGGAAAGAAATCATAAAGATCAGAGCAGAAATAACTGAAATGGAAACAAAGAAAACAATAGCAAAGATCAATAAAACTAAAAGCTGGTTCTTTGAGAAGATAAATAGAATTTATAAACCATTAGCCAGACTCATCAAGAAAAAGAGGGAGAGGACTCAAATCAATAAAATTGGAAATGAAAAAGGAGAAGTTACAACTGACACTGCAGAAATACAAAGCATCCTAAGAGACTACTACAAGCAACTCTACGCCAATAAAATGGACAACCTGGAAGAAATGGACAAATTCTTATAAAGGTATAACCTTCCAAGACGGAACCAGGAAGAAATAGAAAATATGAACAGACCAATCTCAAGTAATGAAATTGAAACTGTGATTAAAAATCTTCCAACAAACAGAAGCCCAGGACCAGATGGCTTCACAGGTGAATTTCATGAAACATTTAGAGAAGAGCTAACACCTATCCTTCTCAAACTCTTCCAAAGTACAGCAGAGGGAGGAACACTCCCAAACTCATTCTATGAGGCTACCATCACCCTGATACCAAAACCAGACAAAGATACTACAAAAAAAGAAAATTACAGACCAATATCACTGATGAATATAGATGCAAAAATCCTCAAAAAATACTAGCAAACAGAATCCAACAACACATTAGAAGGATCATATACCATGATCAAGTGGTATTTGTAAAAGAAACATACATAAAACAAAGTAATTCATAAAGGCTAATGATAAAGGAATGAGCAAAGCATTTTTAGCAAATGCAATGAGATACCATGGTTTGCAATCCTGATATAAAATGTGGGTGAATACAGGCCATAAAAGCATAAAATTACATAATTAAGGTTACTTTATAATGCTAAATGCCACAATTCTCAACAAAATATGACCAAATAACACAATGAGCAACTTCCTAAATCTGAAACAATAGAAGATTTAAGTCAAAACTCCTAATGCTAGGAGCCTTAACACAGTCCTAGATCAAGAGGCCAAAATTTGTCTAATATCACAGCAGAAAAATGCATAAATCAAGAACTCTTAGAAGTATAAGCACACGTTTATGGATCTGCAAACACAGTGTGGAATATTAATATTCTTCTCTGAGACTCTGACAGTTTAAATAGTCAAAATATTAGCAAGGAAAGAGAATCTGAGTAATCCAAAGTTCTCTCTTAATATTAAAAAAACTTTGGTGTGTTTTGGTCAACAAAGTATGTATGATACGTAGGATTTTAAAGAATGTTTTGTGCCTAATCATAAGCCAATATAATTCAAAATAATCCAACAAAGGAGGATAGAGACATATTCCTTGAAAGAGATACGGTGGCCTAGAAGATAACACCCAGTTAGCAAGACAGAGTTACTGGGTAGCCATCTAAACTCAGATTTTAATCCACAGACATTGGTAAAACATTAGTTTCTCAGGTCCCAGTGTAAAAAGAGAGCATGTTGAAAAAAGCTACTAATAATACTGATTATCTATAGAAAACCACTAAGTCAAACAAGGCATAAACAAGCTCACCATCCTTTAAACTACAATTATTAAAAGAAAGTAAAAATTTGGTTTCAAATTTTTAAACAGGTGAGCATATCCTGATAATAGAAATTTCACATAGAATGTTCCTACTTGAAAATATTAGTCTCACAAATGAGGACAAGTTACTTGAACAGTATTTAGTTCCATGTTCAGACAGTGTCTTATTTGTTAGAAATTTTCTACTTAGTCTTAAAAAATTTCAGAAATGGGGCTTCCCTGGTGGTGCAGTGGTTGAGAGTCCGCCTGCCGAGGCAGGGGACACGGTTCGTGCCCTGGTCTGGGAAGATCCCACATGCTGCGGAGTGGCTGGGCCTGTGAGCCATGGCCGCTGAGCCTGCGCATCTGGAGCCTATGCTCCACAACGGGAGAGGCCACAACAGTGAGAGGCCCGTATACGGCAAAAAAAAAAAAAAAAAAAAATTCAGAAATGGATAAAAGTGTTATTCAAAGGTAATAGGTTGATAATTACAGATTAGTTTTATTTATAAAAATGATAACTTTTATTATCGTGGTTTGAGTAAATTATTTTCTCAAGTTGATACATCATCTTTATATACCCTAAATGTCACCAGAGATTCATCTAACAACATATGCTACAGTACGCTTTATCTCTTGCACGCACGATGAGAAGCACTGAACATGTTTTGTTCAGCAGTTTTACTGAAAGTGTTTTCAAAAACAGTTTCTTTGTCACAAGTTTATAATACAACACTTGATTTTGAATACAGTTATGGAAATAAGAATATATAGTAACCCTACCCTCCACTCCAAATGTATGCAAAGTTGGCACATCTAGTTCAATAAGACTTCATCAGTTTTTGTTTATGGAAGAATCACATTCTCTTTGGAAGACCCAAGGGCTAAATGTCCATATATATTAAACTACTATAACCAAACTTCAAATACACAACTATATAAAATCATTTTGATGTGATACCATATCAAATAACTCATTTTTTAAATGGAAAGCAATCATTTTCACTCTATAATTCCCATTATAAAAATTATTATATATGAATAAATGGATAAATATACTCACATATAAAATGTATATTATATGTTCATCTATCCCACATACAATTTTGAAATTATAGGTAGTGTACCATATATTCCTATACATTTATATACACATAATTATACACATATAAATAAAGCTGTATTCACTGACAAGGAAACAGGTAAATCACTGAGACGGTACTATTCTTTCTCACTATTTAATACTGATGTTACCTGAATTTTGTCTTCTCAATTTACAAACCATCACCAAGGGGATACAAGACCCTCTTAGTAATCTTTCCCTTCTGTAATATTGTTCTTTTCCACTACTCCATCCAACCTTCTCTTCTTTTCTCTTTGCAACCTTTTGGCATTACATGATCTCTCCTACAAACACTTTTTGAGCAAAATTCAAAATTTAGATATTCTGCTAGGACTTCTTCCTGAGCCTACTTCCAATTTTTGAATAATTACTGTTCTCTCTATGTAGATTTCCCTCTGGCTACTCAAACACAAGGAATCTAAAACTACAGGCTGAGTTTTCCCTTCCATTCTGCTCCTCCTTTCAGAGTCTCATTTTTGGTAGACCTAGCTTTCTAATCTCCTAGTCAAATCATCTGGAAAAAAAAAAAAGCCTCTTGCTGTCCCACAGTCATAGAGCCTTGTCTTGGGTCCTCAATTTCTCTCTCACCTGCCACAATTTCTCCCATCCAGTTCGTACTGTCATTATCGGAGCTCAGGTTAATACTTCCTTTAACTTTGGCAACAGCAATAGATTCCTGACGGCTTTTCCTACCTGTCCGCTGTTTATCATGTTTCTAAAGTTATCAGAACCTAAACTGGAAGCGGGTTTCGAAGTTTCGACTCCTAAACCGGAAGTGGGAAGATCCGCCCTAGAGGAGATGTCAGGATGCGTTTCCAGCCCAGGGTCGCTCAGAAGATGCCTGCTTGGTTAGGATAGTAGAGAAAACGTAACAGCAGGGTCCTGCTGTGCTCCCGGGCAGAAATCAAGAGAGCTGCCTGCAAATCACCTCAGTCATCACAATGATAAAACAAGGCCCCATGGTAAACCTCGCGTTAGTAAAGAGGCACAGGCAGCCCTGCCCAGAGCTCAACCAGCCTGTGCATTCAGACCCCGGTTTCCCCTACTACTTGAACGCCAAGGTTTATGCAGGGACAACTCTACAGAACACAAATTCACTTGATCCTTTTCAGTAATGTTCTTTGGGAAAATGAGGGAAGAGGAACCTAATGCCTCTTCAAAACTATTTTATGTATTTATTTTTCAAGTTCCTAATTAGATGCACTTTAATTTTTACTCTGCCTTTCATGAGAAAGTGACACGAGGAAGAGAGCCACGGAGCACTTGGACAAGTAGAGAAGGCACAGGACCTGGACAGTTCTTTTGAGTCAAAACTCCAATTTCAACATCCATCCTGTCTGACTTCTACTTCCCACTCCTGAGGTAAAATAACCAAAGCTTGTTCTGTTTTGTAACAAGAGTAATTTTATATGAAATTGAAAACAATTCTTTTCCTACAGGAAATAATAAAAGAACTGGGGTCCACTGTGGTAGGAGCCCCAGTGCTTCAGGCACTCTCTCCCTTTGCTGCCTCCCTACAAGCTGTGTATTCTGGGGCCCTGTCAATCACCAAAAGCCCCAAAAAACTACCAACTGTGAATATTTGCATCTCTTTTCCACAGTGCAGCACTCGTAAAAGCTTGCCTAAGAGCTTCCCTGCCATGACACAGACCTACAGTGTAATCTCTGGGCTCTTTGGTTGCAAAAATGCAACTGAGCATATCAAACTTGACTTTGTACATTATCAAGGCACCATAGACTCTTCTATGTTTATTTGTCTTACAATTTATTTAAGGGAGAAGTGAGGATAATGTCACTTGCTAATTATTTAATGGATTGAAATATTTTATACCCAAGATAAATCAAAGTCTTTGGGGATTTTTAAGGAATGTAGCAGAAAAAATTAATGTTGACACTGTAAACACTTAGAAGACCAGTAGCAAAATTACTGGTTTGTGCTGGGGAGCCTCCAACAGCTGTAATATGATCTATTTAATATCAGAATTCAGATATGGTACAAAGTTTTACAAGCCATGCAATTTGGAGACATATTCTTTGGACCTATGGAACTATTTACTTATCTTTACTACCTCATATATCTGCATATATATGTATAGGAATAAAGACTCTGTCTTTGTAACACTATGAATATCTATTATTGACCTCAAATCATTGCTCACGGAGGCAGATAAAGTGTTGGTTGTACAAACTTCTTTACATTTCTTCTTGGGAAGATACTATGGGGAAATCTGTATGCTAGTTTCCATCAACTCAAGAAACATGCTCATTTATTAAAGGATTGATGCTGATATAAAGTGACAAGTGGATTATTACACAGTAGAAGCACTTGCTTAGGGTGCATGCTTGTGCACGTTATCATGTTTCTGGAATGTTACTTGGATTATATGCGACAAACCACCAAATGTTAATGAGCTCAGTTCTCTCCCTCCAGCTCTTTAGGGTAAAATCACTTGCACTTCCCAATGCAAACTATTCCATGCCCCATATGAGAGGATGGAAGAAAGGAAAACCATATTCCTACCTACCTGAATGAATGTGGCTACGGTAATCTCCCCCAAGGCTCTAAGCTGCAACTTATATTTAATAGTCTATTTTTAAATCAACAGTCAGAATGCAAAAGTAAATTACATTCTCCACATCACATGGGCTGGTATCCAATACTTAACCTCGCATCAGGGAAAACATGAAAGGAGTCTTGCAGTCAACCGTTCATCTGTCTGCCACGTGCCACTATGTGCATCTGACTTGCTTGGCTTGCCTTTTTTAATGTGTGCCCAATATGTTCTTTTACATTGCTTTGTGGAAGGCTGCACATGCCCTCGGGGGCAGTATTCAATACTCTCCAATGAACAGAAAGAATGTTGCTGACATAGCAAAAGCTTCAGGATGCCACGAAAATGAAGTGTCTTGTAAAACATGATTATCATTACGTTTTGTACAAAAGGCTCAGATATTCACATATTGATGGGAACAAATGTAATTGCTTTTCCCATTTAAGATTTTTTTTTAACAGTCCCAAGTTGTACTGTCCATTTGTAGCTATAGGTGGTAGCAAAGTGGAAAATTATAGAGGCTAGACTATTCCATAGGGTTCACAATGATGATGAGTGAGATTTATTTTCTGGTGCCTTTGAGCTTCAGTTCAGATAGAAAATGTGTAGCATTGATAGGCTGAAGGTTTTCTGCCACTGACTATAAAAATAGGAAAACTTGAGATGAGGATTGGGAAGAAAGTAGCCTTTTTCAACACTGAAGCTAAGACAAGACATGTACTTTATTTACCAACTTCTGTTTTAGAATATCATTCTCTTACAGATTTCTAATTTCTTTCCAATGAGCTGAAAAAGACCTGGCTAGAGCAGAACCAATAAAAGCAAACATTGAACTAACTACTTCAGAGAGAATGCAGGAGTTAGTGCTAAGGAAAGGTATAGTCATGAAAGCTGTTTTTTTTGTGTGTGTGTGGTATGCGGGCCTCACACTGTTGCGGCCCCTCCCGTTGCGGAGCACAGGCTCCGGACGCGCAGGCTCAGCGGCCATGGCTCACGGGGCCAGCCGCTCCGTGGCATGTGGGATCTTCCCAGACCGGGGCACGAACCCGCGTCCCCTGCATCGGCAGGCGGACTCTCAACCACTATGCCACCAGGGGAGCCCTTGAAAGCTGTTTTAAGTTGCAGTGAGGAAGAAAGGAATAATGATAATGATGGTGATAACTAACTCATTCAGAGGGCTGTGAAATATAATTTATTTAATCTTCCACAAAACTCATGAGGTAGATAAGAATGTATTTATGATTATTCTCACATTACAAATAAGGGAACTGAAGATTAAATAGATTAAGTGATGTGTCCAGGTAGAGTATCGAGCAATTATGCTATGTAGATATGATAAACGACAGGTTTTCTTTCTAAATCGCTAACTTTTTATGCATTCCAGTCTACTCAAAGAGTTTATCTGAGAGATGTAAAAATTAGGCGCTTCCAAATCAAGTTAAAATTTGGTTAAAGCAATACTATTGAAAAACATTAATGATCATATTTTTGTCACTAATACATAAGATGACTATTTTCCCCCAAAGGAATTGTGCAAACATTTATGCACAATTACTGGCATAGTATAAAAGATTATAAGATGTTGTCTCAATAAAATTGCCACACATTTTTGTACGCTAATGGATCAGGTAAACTTTAACTTGAATTCAGTAATACGAACTACCGATTTGAGTAGATACATATGATTTATGCATATATATATTTTATTTAAATAATATGCTGTATTAGAATAGTGATTGCCTTTCTCTTTAAGTAAGAATTGTTTTCATTAAGCTTGTTATTAAATTCTAAAATCAGAATGAATAAGTCTGTTATGCATAATTCATTACCTATTTATTTATCCTTTCTTTCAAACACAGATAGAGTTCACAGTAAGTACCAGGGATCTACGCTAGGCACAATGACTGTAATTTCATATCCAGCTTAACTGGAACAGAGAAAAACAAAAAAAAATAAAACCTTACAGAGGGAAGTACAATAAAAACATACAATGTGGTTAGAAATACTTTCCTGATAGCTGTTATCAGGAATTTTTAGAAACATCATTAAGTGATTATTTAGTCTGTGTTGCCCTAGATGTTAAATATTGCTTTTGTTCTTTCAACATTTATTGAAGCTTCACTATGCACATGACATTGTTCTAAAAAGAAAAGATTAATATGCCCATATTTTTGCACTGTTGTTTAGTGCAAAGGAAGGTAGATGTGCCAAAATTCGATCCAAAAAGTGTTACACGTACGACTTCAGAAATGTGCACAAATTACAGTAGAAACACAAAATAGGGAAAGAAGGGAGTTGTGCTGTTTACTTGGGAGTGGATGTCTTCAGGAAATATACCATAGAAGACCTGACAGAGACAGGGAGCAAGATAAGGGTGTGGAAGGTTCCAGAAAAGGGTACAGCAGAAAGCAGCTTGTAGAGTGTAACATTTGTAACATTTCTGTTTTATGAAGTTTTCTTAAAATCTTCCTACCATCTAAGCAGAAATAGTACAAATTAATACACTACAAAGATCTTGACAAATAAAATGAGCAGGCTGGTTTCAGACTTTTATTCCATAATAATTTTATTGAAAAGGAAGATAATGAGAAAATACCTTGGGACTTTTGAAGAAAAATGCCATTATCCTGTAACTGCAGTTCACAAAAGTTATCTTTATTTTCCAGGGGTGAAATACACTATTTTATTCTGATATGTAAGGTCTTAGAAAATAAAACACTTAAGTATTTTTTTAAAAAAAAATCCTTAAATATTACTCAGCCATAAAAAGAAAAGAAATTGAGTTATTTGCAGTGAGGTGGATGGACCTAGAGTCGGTCATACAGAGTGAAGTAAGTCAGAAAGAGAAAAACAAATACCGTATGCTAACATATATATATGGAATCTAAAAAAAAAAAAATGGTTATGAAGAACCTAGGGGCAAGACGGGAATAAAGACGCAGACCTACTAGAGAATGGACTTGAGGACACGGGGAGGGGGAAGTGTAAGCTGTGACAAAGTGAGAGAATGGCATGGACATATATACACTACCAAATGTAAAATAGATAGTGGGAATATCTAGCATAGCACATAGCACAGGGAGATCAGCTCGGTGCTTTGTGACCACCTAGAGGGGTGGGATAGGGAGGGTGGGAGGGAGGGAGATGCAAGAGGGAAGAGATATGGGGACATATGTATAACTGATTCACTTTGTTATAAAGCAGAAACTAACACACCACTGTAAAGCAAATATACTCCAATAAAGATGTTAAAAAAATCCTTAAATATATCCACTAAGTCATTTTAGAGATAAATTAAGAACCAAGAATGGAGGGACATGGTGAAAAACGACTGCAGTTCTTCTTTTACTTAATTTTGGTTCCAAATTCAAGAAACCAATAGGACTTAGGTATACTCATGTTGATTTTGAATCTAAGCAATGAAGTTGAATTTTATGTTAAGTACTACAAAGCTCAGTTCCTCTTTTGTACCTCTGAATTTTCTAGAATCAAGAAATATGTTTATAAAACTGTACCCAATGTTCAAATAGAATACATTACTCATTCTTTATAGCCACTTGAAGCAGTAACTGGATTTTTTCAGTTCATGAACTTGCTTACGATGGCTATAACATTAACATAGTTTGGAGTTTACAAGGGTAATTGCCAACAAATTTTGGTTTTGGTTTATTCCCATCAGAAAGGTAGTTGTACTGGGTAACTTAAAAGTCACTTCCATGTCAAGAAACTTGAGGAGTGAATTTTTTTCTGTACCTTAAAAACTCTTCCTGAATGAAAATGTCCTATATCATGTGTCAATAAATCACCTCTCATCTTGTATGATATTACCTTGCATCTAAGATCTGTAAATATTCTTATATATTTACTATTCTTAAATACACATAAAATTTTAACTATGTAAAAATGCATAGAGAAAACGATTAAAGAACTACAATGAAATATTAATATTAGTTGTATGCACTTCATACAAGTATGGATGGTTGTTACTTTCTTTATATTCTTCTGTATTTCCCAGTTTTGTTAGTAGGCATATATTTAAAACAATATATTTGTAAAAACAAACACCTAAAATTCTACATATATTTTAAAAGTTATGCAAAGAAGTGTGAAGCAAAGATCCTAGAAAGAATTAGTTCTAAAGGTAAAGGTTGTATGTATTCTGAGCCTAGGAGTGTTTCAATTCTTCTTTCTCTTTTCATATGTTATAATATTACTGCTCATATATGGATTTTATGGACAGTATAATTTTCATTTTTAAAAAGACTCATACTGTAGTCCAATACCTAAATGGACAACTTAGGACATAAATTTCTATATCATACAGATAGATAAATAATTTCAGGTTGACTAAAAGGTGCTAATTCAGATATAAGAAGACAAATATCACTAACCTACAACCTGCTCTTGGTGAAATTGAGATAGTCGTTTCCACAGTTAAATGCTCTAATGGGAAGCCTGTAAGTATCTGTGGCCTAGGAATATTTCTAGCTATAGTATAATTGACATTTTAAAAAATGTATTTTTAAGTCTCAATTCCCTTTATTCACCTTGTTGTCACAAGTCTTAAAAATTTCTAATATACCAGTTTATTTTTTTTCAATTCCCAGGCTCTTAAGGTTAGGATTAAGCCTAATAATATTAACAGTTGTATGACAATCTTGGTTCATTTGGTTTACTTGCACATAGAAACAGAATCAAGACTTTGTCTTTTCCCGTTAGTTACTGATTTCTTAAAGTAGATCATCAAGTGATATTTTTTTAAAGAAGTAAATGAATTTAAAGATAGACATATTAACCCAGATTCATTATCAGTTCCTTAAACATAATTTTTATACCAACCTTTCAGTCTCTCCTCTTTTTCATTCTCCCATGATATGAATTACTTTATTGATTAGGAAGCTATGGCCTGAATGCATAATGAAAATCCACAATGAAAACTCATTTTAGAAAGAAATTAATAATTTCAACAGTGAAAACCAATTTTCCCGTGTTCAATCTTGTCATTTACTTTGCATTATTTCCCACGTGCACCCTAAAATCACTGATCATGGAACTGTGCAGATAATCAAATAAAATGAAAGAATTACATAAAATATGTTTCTTCAAGGCTAATATCTAGCTCTCTCATACTAAAATAGTTATATTTCCATATTCAGAAGCTAAAGATATTATTAGAGATTAAACAGCTTTGAAAATGTATTCATTATTGAAAAATTCATACAATAATATTTTCATATGTTGTTTTAGGAATTACAATTTATTGAGGAAACAGGCTATTAATATAAAGCTATGAAAAAGCACTAAGAAAATTCTAAATTTCAGGGGAACTTATTATATGATAGGCGCTGTGCTACAGGATTTTCTACATGCATTATCTATTTTAATCCTCCTAAGACTCCAATAAGTGGATACCCTGGTATTCATTTTTCAATGAAGAAAAAATGAGGCTTTGGGGAACACTTAATAAACTTGTCCACGGTCACATCTTGTTGAGATTCAAGCCAAAGGCCTGACTTTATAAACTATGCTCTTAAATATTATACTATCTTGTCTCTCTTCATATAGTGACAGTAATTAATTATCAACTCGATTCTAACGCTTAGCCTTCCTGTACAAAAAAAGTATATATTCGTATGAAAAAATTATATCCATATATATATTTCACCTGCCAAACTGGCCCATGGTAGTGAATGACAATGATTAATTAGGAGGAATACTGTTCTGCAGTTACAATGGCATGTTTATGTAACCAGTCCTGAAATCTCATGTTTTTACTAATATAAAAATAAAAACAAATTTGTTGTAATAAACAAAGGAAGGGTCCAAGTCTTATTCATAAGGAGTGGGGACAGAAAGAGGACCTATAGTACTTTCATTTTTAAATGACACAAGTAATGCAAGGATACATATAATTAGAAACAGTGAATGTCCTCCTCCACCACACCCCTAAATTCCTATTGAGATAACCAGTTCCCTCCATAATTTAAGTTTCCAGGGCCTTTTCTACACACACACACACACACACACACACACACACACACACACACACACATATGCACCTTCTTAAAATAACACACATACACTGAGTCACATTGTATGTGTTATGTCTTTTTTTCTCTTCATGTATGTTGGAAAATTTTCCATGTCAGTACAAATACGGTACTTTATTCTTTTAAATAGCTGAACAGTCTAGTTGAAACACCTAATTATTTTACCCTTGCCATATAAATATATATGCTAGTTGTTTCCAAATTTTCTCTATTACAAAAAATGGTACAGTAAAAATTATTGTCATACATTTTTGTGCATAATTTTTGGTAATAATCTTATAAGTGAAATTTCTGGATCAAAGGGTAGGTGTGTTTATGGTAGATACTGCCAACTTCCTTTAACCTTGTAATATATTCCTGTGTATTAAATGTAACATAGTTAGAACCAGTTCTGTGTTTATTGTCAGCATTTCAAATAGATTTCCCTGCCTCCCAATAAATTTAAGCAGATCTGAGAGACTGCTGTTGACAGCTTAGTTAAATAAGCTTTCTAAGCTCTTCCAATCTGTGTGATTATAATTCTTCCAGAGCCAGAGACATTACTGAAAGGGGTCCTTTTTAATTAAGGTAGCAACAACAATGCATTTGTGTATCGTACCATTTGCTAAGTAGACAGTGATTTCCACAGAAAATGTGCCTACTTCAATCTGCATTGGATTTGGTTTCTAAAGTCATTATTAACCTGCTCTCAGTATATTATGAAAAAAGATGTTCACATTCTTAAAAGAAAAATAGCAACAAAATAAAGACATAATGAAACACTGGTAGGAAACCTTCAGGAAAAAGAGGATTTTAACGTTGACGCTGAACCTCACAAACAAACTGACCATATAACATCACACCAGAAGGTGAAAAGGGCTGCAAAGAAGCCCCGCAGAAGCATTTTCATGGGTATTTTTCTGGCTTATGGTCCCTTTGATAGCTAAGTATTAAAATAAGACTTTTTCTGTCTTCCTTGTATCCTCAAAAACAATGGCCAATGACTAAGTTAAAATATCCTAGGAAGAAGCATTAAAGATCATTGGAAATGTTTGTATTTTCCAAAAATTTTCTTTTTATTACATTTTTATGTTGAAAATCACTAGTTTTTCATTTGTTCCTCATTGGTTATTCTGATATTTAATATTTAATTAATTACTTAAGTCAAATTTTATAGTGTATAGGTTTTCCATGAAATTCATATGATGAAAAACATTAACTGAGAATATATGTCATTACAGACTACACATTTTTTTTAATAAATTTATTTTTTTTGGCTGCATTGAGTGTTGCTGCGCGTGGGTTTCTCTAGTTGTGGTGAGCAGCGGCTACTCTTCATTGCGGTGTGCAGCCTTCTCATTGCGATGGCTTCTCTTGTTGTGGAGCACGGGCTCTAGGCATGCGGGATTCAGTACTTATGGCTCGCGGCCTTTAGAGCGCAGGCTCAGTAGTTGTGGCACACGGGCTTAGTTGCTCCGAGGCATGTGGGATCTTCCCAGACCAGGCTCAAACCCGTGTCCCCTGCATTGGCAGGCAGATTCTTAACCACTGCGCCACCAGGGAAGCCCCAGACTACACATTTTAACTGTTTTCTATCTGGTTAAGAATTCTGGTCCATGTCTTGGCTATTGTAAATAGTGCTGCTATGAACATAGGGGTGCATGTGTCTTTTTGAATTATAGTTTTGTCCAGATATATGCCCAGGAGTGGGACTGCTGGATCATAAGGTAATTCTATTTTTAGGTTTTTTTTTTAATGTAAAAGAAGATGTGATATATATGTATATATATATATCACATATATGATATATATATTATATATAATGGAATACTAAACTGACATAAAAAAGAATGAAATAATGCCATTTGTAATAACATGGAAGGAACTAGAGACTATCATACTAAGTGAAGGAAGTCAGAAGGAGAAAGACAAACACCATATGATATCACTTATATGTGGAATCTAAAATATGGTACAAATGAACTCACCTACGAAACAGAAATAGACTCACGGACATAGAGAAAAGACTTGTGGTTTTAAGGAGGAGGGGAGTAAGGGAGGAATGGATTGGGAGTTTCAATAATGTGTATAAAGTAATTTTAAAATGGTAATAAGAAGAGAAAGATTCTTAGGTACAAATAAACATTGACATTAATATACAAAAATAAAAAAGAATTCTGGTCCAATGGAACCAACTTTAGTGTCCATCAACAGATGAATGGATAAAGAAGTTGTGGAATACATATATAAGGGAATATTATTCAGTCATAAAATATGAGGAACTTTGGTCATTTGTGACAACATGAATGGGTATTTAAGGCATTATGCTAAGGAAAATAAATCAAACAGAGAAAGATAAATACTGTATCTAAAAACACAAACAAATAAAATCCAAAACAAGACAAAAAGCACAAGCTCATAGAAAAAGGGATCAGATTTATGGTTACCGGAGGCAGGGGGTGGGGAGATGGAGAATAGGATAAAGGTGGTTAAAAGGTACAAACTTCCACTTACAAGAGTAATAAGTACCAGGGAAGTAATGTACAGCATGATAACTATAGTTAACACTGCTGTATGATATACAGGAAAGCTGTTAAGAGTAATCCTAAAAGTTCTCAAAACAAGGAAAAAATTTTTGTTATTTAGTTTTCTCTTTTTATTGTATATATATAATATGATGGATTCTAACTAAACTAATAGCTGTAGCTATTTCACAGTATATGTAAGTCAAACCATTATGTTGTACACCTTAAACTTATATAGTGATGTATGTCGATTATAGCTAAGTCAAACAAACAAAACTTAAAAGAAAAAGAATTCTGGTATCATATTAAAATATTCTGGTTAATGAAAAATTAACCATTTCAGCTATTAGTGAAAAATTTGGAATTTATGTGAATACATGTAACACTGAAACTATGTTAAACATAACAATATTTCATGATTCATAAAACAGTTCAGGATCTTCCAATGCCCCAATCATCATTATAGTTTTTACTATAATTTTTCAGAGGTTTGACTAATTCTAACATTCACCTCACTTTGCTAAGCTTATCTTTGAAATAATAGTTTAGTCCTTAATACACTTATTCATTTTTCCTAGAAAAATATTATACATGTGCAGTAATAACTCATCAATATAAAATATTGTAGATACTAATGGCTTATAATCAATATAATATTTGAGTTTATACATTATCCATTGATCTAAGATATTTAAATTTTCCAGCCTTCGAAAGCTAGTGTATCTAGTCCAGAAAGTATTAAACACATGCTGTTAAAACTGTT
Organism: Monodon monoceros; assembly: GCF_005190385.1. Classification (NCBI taxonomy): domain Eukaryota; kingdom Metazoa; phylum Chordata; class Mammalia; order Artiodactyla; family Monodontidae; genus Monodon; species Monodon monoceros. Next base: position 67,452,080 of record NW_021703783.1, read on the forward strand.
CCATCAACAGTCATCTCTAAAGAACGTCTTGCAATTTTCATAGCCCTTTTCCACACTCCCTTTTATAGTCTTTCTTAAAACAAATTTGGCCACGTCACTCCCAAGCATGAGACATTCCATTATTCCATTTGCTGATGGCACAGAGTTCAAATTCTTTTGCATGCCATTGAAAGTTCCTGTCACCTTCTCTGGCTGTAGTAGTTGACAGCATTCCATCTTAACATCCTGTGCTACGTCTATTCAAATATTCCCTACTCCCCACCTCAGCAGCTCAAGTGACGCTCCCCCTATGAAACATTACCTGATTTTTCCCTCCTTTAGGTAGAAGTAGTCAGTACTATCTTTGGGTTATCTGTGCAACTGATGTAACTTATCCATCATATCACCTTTAACACTTCATTGCAAGGATTTCTTTACACGATATTTTTTTCTAACAAACTGTGGGTTCCTTCAAGTCAAGGAAACTGTCTTTATATTCACTTTAGTATTTAGAAAAATGTATACCTCAGAAACATTCCCCGACATTTTTGATGGATTCTTATCCCCGACATTTTTGATGGATTCTTAATTGATGAATTTACCATTTGAGAATGCAGACAAAAACATCTCTAATTAAAATTTGAGAAACTCTTAGTAGAACTCCAAGGAGTATGTTTCTAACTATAAGACACTATTTTACTGTTCATTTTGCTATTTTGTATACAAAAGTGTGGGTGGGAGTTTGATCCTGCTGGGAGATTCTGGGGGTTGGGAGTTAAGATCACTGCATTAAAACAAAAGCTGTGGTGAAGGAAATAAGAAGGAAAAATCCATATTATAGCTAAAAAATGACCAAAGATTTCTTATTGCAAATTTATCTATATTTTCACTTAACATGTAATTATTATGAACTTTTATTATTATTATACCTTTGATCATTCACACTGGTGTACCAAACACTATATTTTCAATTTTCTGATTATTGTCTGTAGCATTTAATATAGTGATAGTCATATGACTGGCACTTACAAAAGACATTTGAAAGACTGAAAGAAGTAGTAAAATGCCTGATGCTTCTTAATGGACAGTGATATAAACAGTAGAGGCAGATAATATCCAGATTTATATATAACCAGCACATTGAGCTTTTAGTAAGGGCCAGGCTCTGTGTTAAGAATTTTATGTGCTGTAATTCACCTAATCTTCACAATAAACTTGTAAGATAGGCACCATTATTTTGTCATTTTACACACATGTGGAAACAAATTTATTGAGATTAAATGACTTTCTTAAAGATATATCACCTAGAAGTGATAAAGGTAGGAAGGACTCAACTCAGAGGAAGTTGATTTCAGAGGCCACAGTCATAACCACATGCATTCTTTCTACTTTGAACTTGGGATGAGAGGAGTTTTCTGGTTATTTCAGCATAGAATACCATATAATAAAAGTTTTATTTTGTACATTTTTGAGATTGAAGATTAATTTAGAAAAGGACAAATGAGTTAAAATCATAAAATAGGTTTAATAAGTTAGTCCCTAAATGCAGAGGCACAGGGAAATCACTCTAAATGGAATCTTGACAATGGATTAGTAATGGAGCAACCATTTTACATAAGGATATGCCTTTTGAAATCAAATTACATAAATGGGAAAATAAGGTCTATTAGCTCTTGAAGATTATCTCTATTTTTATTGGAATAACTAGATGTCTCTAGAGTAAGTTTGTAAATACACAAGGGAACAGATCAAGTGGATTAAAAAAAATCAAAGTTCCAGTAAAAATTGATTTTTTTTATTTTCAGAGAATTTTAAAACATTATAAAACCAGTTTGAACAATCCAAAGCTTCAGTATATTATTTTGTTCTATATCCATAGATTTTTTTTATGACGTCGTCTCTGCTGTATGGTATTTCTTTAAAATCATTGCTTTTTTGTAATTTAATTTGAAAATGTTCATTGTTATACACATAAAATCTCTCTAAATGTAAGACCTCTTTTACGATATACTCATTTGCAATATAGTCAAATTTTAATATCAGAATTATATTTCTAGAAAGTGATCTTAGGAATCATATAGTTGAGTATTTTTATTTGATAAGGTTAGGTGAAGAATTACAATGATCTGTGTTTTGTGTATCCATTCCCTTGTGTGTTACCTCACATTCTTTTTAAGATTTTCATTTATTAATTTGTCACATGGATAAACTATGAAGATGCAAATATGAATATAATATTTCCCCTCAAAAAGCTTAGAGTCTCTTAATAAAGAGTCTTTTAAATTCTAATTGAATATCACATTACACTCGGCTTAATAAGTACCTCTGTTTAGCAGAGCTAGAAAGGAAGAACACTGCTCCTACCCAAGGGAACCTGTAAATACAAGTTAGCCAAACCACTCAAGGTTTGCTACTTGCATCTAAGAGGTGATACAGTCAAATAACAGTAAAGATGAGAAGCAGAAAGGGATTTCCTTGTCGTAATCTTACTGTGAGTTAGTCATGGAGTTACAGATAGTATTTTCTTCAAAATATGTATTATTTTCTGCAACAAGATTGTCATGCACATGTTCAGTAGGTGTCAGCATTCTGCTGGGGGTTGGAGACAGATAGTTGCATAACCAAGACACATTTTTTTCTATCCTACTGCAGCATACCATTCTATAGAAGCCAATTTCCAGAGCCTACCAACTCTACCTGGATATACAGACATTTGTAACTCTACAGGCTCTAAATCAAATTCATTTTCTGCCCTTCTCCTCAACTCTCCTTATATGTGTTCTTGGGCCTGCTGTCTTACTTTGGCTAATGACAACACAATGCCTCTGCATTGCTGCGGGGGGAAAAATCTCAGCATCATTTCTAACTCTTCCTCTGTTGCCCTCACTTATGACACACACCATCCCACATGTAGTAAGTAATCAAGTCTGTCAATTTTATCTCAGAAATGTCTCTGATAATTTTTGCTAATCTTTTTTACCATTTTTTTCCGGACTCTCCTGCCCCCTCCAGAATGTAAGTAAGTCCCTTGAGAGCAAGGACTTTAACTGTGTTATTCACTGTAGTACCCCTAGTTCTAGAAGAGTTCCTGGCACATAGTAAGCCCTCAAATGTTTGTTAAATGATCAAATTAAGTCCTAATTCCAAAATAACATAACAACAACTAATATTTTGGAGGATCACTATCTTCCAGGCACAGGGATGGTGCTTTGTAAAAATTTTATATTTAATCCTCAAAATTAGATTAGATTGGCACAACAAGGTTGGTTGGACTCAGAGGCCCATGTTGGTAGCTACAGGGTTTTACTCAGTTGCCCTACTACAATATTATGATTTATAAGAAATATATATTTGGTCTTTGTTCACAGTTCCAGGCTCAAAGCTCCCAAAACATTTGGCGTTTCCTAAGTGCTGAAAGCTTAAAGGTGTCTCTTATTTATGTTAATAAGGTGACTTGGGAATGCACTAAGGATGGGGGCTGGTTGCCAGGAGAACCAGCCATGTGATTAGAAAGTTGGAAATTTCAGTCCTACCCCCAGACCTCCTGGGAGATGAGAGGGGCTGGAGGTTGAATCAGTGGCCAGTGGCCAATGATTTAATCAATCAAGCCTTTGTAATGAAGTATTCATAATAACCCAAAAGGATGGCGTTCAGAGAGCTTCCATCTGGCTGGTGAACATGCTGGGAGAACAGCACATGTGGAGAGGGTATAGAAACTCTGTGTCCTTTCCTCATACCTTGCTCTATGTATCTCTTCCATCTGACTGATCCTGAGTTATATCCCTTTTTAATAAACTTATCTACTAAGTATGATGTTTTTCTGAGTGCTGTGAGCCACTTTAGCAGATTAATCAATCCTGGGAAGGGGTCTTGGGAACCTTTGATTTATAGCCAATCGGTTAGAAGCACAGGTAACAACCTGGACTTGCAACTGGCATCTGAAGTGGGGGTGGGGTGGGGTGGCAGGGCAGTCTTGTAGGACTGAGCCCTTAACCTGTGGGATCTGATGCTATCTCCCAGAAGACAGTGTCAGAATTGAGTTGAATTATTGACACTCTGCTGGTATCTGTGAATTGCTTGATATTGTGTGGAAAGCACACCCCTAGCCTACCCTTCCCCCACACACAAACTTTGGAGTTGGGTCCAGGAATCTAAAAGACTTACCAAAATCTACTCATCTCTACAGTTTATCTACCATATTATTAGCATTATCTCTCTAAAGATTCATTACAATTCTGTTTTCTTATTTAAAACCTTTCAATGATTTATACCTCCTTGTCATTCCATGTTAGGTACGTTGTAACTTGACTTCAGCCTGCAGGTCTAGTCTACTTTTCAGGGATTCCTTTCTAACAATTAATATTATAGCTACGAGGGCCTACTCACTTCCTAAATTATGCCATTTACCTTATCATGTGTGTGTTTGCTTCTATTGTTTTCTGTGCCTCGAATTACTTTCTCCTTGTCTGCTTAATTAACTCCAATTCACCCTTAAAACTCAGCTTCAAATCTCATCCTCATTTGCTTGAAAGAGATAACGTGGCAGCTAGATACATCGGAATTTGCATCCTGGATTTCCTACTTACTGATTGTGTGATTTTAGGCAAGGCCTTAATCCTCAGGTTCTTCATTTTAAAACTGGCACTTTAATACCTGACTTCAAGGGTTATTTCTTTGACTACAGGAGATAACAAAGCAACTAGAGCTTGGTACGCACCTCCCCAAAAGTCTATCAGATCAGTTCTGTATCCCAACATCATCAGTTGAATAAACTGCTCCCATTTAGTTCACATTTCTATTTCAAAACTTGTAGCAATTATATCTGTTTATATTTCCAAATCTAACCATCTGCCAGTCACCAAGTAGACTGTAAATAAATAAATGTTGAATTTATTGCTGACTGAGATATAACCACACGTAATCAAAGTATACTATAATTTCTTAAGCCAAATATAATTTGTGGAGGTTGTTTTTATTATTCTTTACTGCTAGTAATAAAGAGGTGATGGATTCTGTGCTTACATAAGCTTCCTACACCTTTTACATCAATAGTCCCACACAGTTTTATCTGTTCAGCATTAGAATCAAACAATGAATTAAATAGAATGACTCAGATTAGAAAAGGTCTCCAGCCCTATCAAGCTATGTCATAGTTTAAGGCAAATGTAAATGTCAGTGTCAGGTCAGAAAAGATAGAATTGAAAATTAGGGTGAGTCATGGGAAAGAGAGGCAATGCACAGCCAATTGGAGGGCGGGACTGGATCTGCTCTCACACATGAGAATAGCTATAATGGAAACATTGCTGATCCAGTGCTGATTTTAGTATGCTTTGTAAATAGTTTATTTAAATACATACAAACTGCTTTTCAATTCCTTGGGCAGAGGTACAGCCTGGTCAAAACTAGTAGAGTCTTCTCCCAGTGTGATAACCCCAAATTTCCCTTCTGCTTCTTGCGGCAGTTATCGTTTCCTGCTTGGCAAAGTGTCAGGAGGCTGGGTCCCCAAAAAAAGGGGGAAGGGGAGAACTTGCTGAAATATTTCTTGGAGATTAGAAATTAATTTATTGTTTTCTTATGTTCATTTTCTTCAGAGAGAAGGGGGCCACTTACCTAATTTAAAACCACTGCCCATGATATTAGTGATTACACTTTATATTTACACCTAATAAGAAATTTTACAAGATAGCTATATTACAATTAGATCCTGGCTCAGAGTTTTCCTTTTATTCATTGATGAATGTGTGCAACATTAAAAAGAACTGTGAAAGTGTAACGGTTACAGAATAGAACAGAATAGAATGTGTCTAAGGTTTAATTTTAATTGCATATAACTGTATTTGGATGGACAGCTTAGAGAAAACCACTTAATAATCAAATTTCTTAATTACAAGTAGCAATTGACTTGGACAGACATTTGTTGTGCCCATAATCCTATTAAAAGGAGCACTTTGGAAACCCAAGTGTTGTTTTTTTTTTTCCTGCATTGGAAATATCATTTTTCATGACAATGACTTGTATAGGAAGGAAAGAAAGAAATGGTCATATATGTTAAGTCATGCACTGTTTTATAGAAAGGGTAAAGGAGGATCAGAGATTAAATAACTTGCCTGCATTCACACAACTATTAAATTACAAAAGAAAAACCCATACTTAGTTTTGTACATTTTGAAATCCCATGCTAACTGGTGAAAATAAAAACTGCTTGCAAATAGTCTGTAGGAAATTTGTGAGCTATATATAGTCTGATGTTTGTGTCCCTCTTCAGATTCATATGCTGAAAAACCTAATGCCCAAGGTGATGGTATTAGGTGGGGACCAAGGTGGGACCTTTGGGAGGTGATTAGGTGATGAGAGTGGAACCCTTATGAATGGGATTAGAGCCCTTATAAATAAGGCCCCTGAGAACTAGCTTGTTCCATCTGCCATGTGAGGATACGACCAGACCAGAAGTTTGCAACTCTAAAAAGGTCCCTCACTCATGCTGGCACTCTGATCTTGGACTTTAGCCTCCAGAACTGTGAGAAATAAATGTCTGTTGTTGATAAGCTATCCAGGCTGTGATATTTTGTTATAGCAGCTTGAACAGGCTAAGACACTGTTTCTATAGATTGATACTGAAGTTGAAATCAGTATGATTGTGGAATAAAAAAGAATACAGTCTATGCTAGAGATCCTCACTTCACTATGCATTTATGAGATGAAGCTTGTAATGTGTCTTAATATTAGTGAGTGTCACTACCTGTACCTGGTACTACGTAAGAAAAAGCACATTAAATGGAAAAGTTCACCCACCTGTATCAATGAGTAACAAACACCTGTTGAGAAATCTATTATGCACAAAGCATTGAGTTTTTTAAAGAAGGTTAAAGAGGCAAGACTAAAAACTGATTAGCTGCAATATATATTTATGCATTGCTTTCTAAGAGAATATTAGTTATATTATAATCTGGAAGAGAATGTTTATAATTTACTCAGTGGCTCAAAGCATACTTTATTTTATATTAAAATATTTTTTAAATGACTTAAAAGTCAAACTGATGATCATAGGATATCAATCTAAAAAGGAATGCAAAGATCATTAGTCCAGCCACAAATTTATACAGCAGAAAAAAAATAAAAATAAATGCTAGAGAGTCCAAGTGACTGATGTAACTTATCAATAGGACAAAGGCACAGTGGGGTATACCAAGTGAAATGGTAGGTAAAACTGCCTAATGCAAATTTATATAAATTGTTATTTCTGTTTATTTCTGTTCCTCTCCCATTCTCTCTGGTTTTGCTCACCTTTTACAGTTTTGTTTATTTGAGTTAAATTTGTTTAGCATGCTAAACAAATTTAATTTTGCTCTTATGCACTTTAATGCATGAGAGCAATAAATTTAATAAATTTTAAAAGACAGAGCAAGACTAGATTATGTGTGTGATATCAATATTCATACATAAATATCAATATGAATGAACATCAAAAACAAAGCAATATATCAATTGGAACATGGCCTAAAAAACAGGAATTTCATGACAACATCTGCAACGTTCCAATGATGAAGGTTTCACAAAAAATAGCCAGGTGAGGGAGATTCTAGGTTCTAACAGAATTGGCTTGGTCGATGCAATGTGTGAAAAAGGAAGAATTTCAAATAAATATCTAGATTTCTTTTAAAATTAGAGTGTATAGTAATAATGGGCTTTCATTCCCACACTGCAACAACTGGCTGGACCTAAGTATTAGCTAAACCCATTTAGATGGGGAAGGCTTTTTCCAGTTTCATACAATCTCCCCACTTCCAATTTCTTAATATTTTACTACTGAAGTGCATTACTCATTTATATTACCTAGATGAATCTAGACAGTTGAGTATGTAACATCTGATCCAGAGGAAAGTGAACCAAGTTGTAAAAGGTTTTGATATTTTTGTTCCTAATGGTATGGTTATCCTTGAGGTGGAGAGAGACGCAATATACACACTTTAAGCATTTTCCACCCTTCTAGAAAAGGAAAAAACAGAAAGCAAAAAATCTTGTCATTAGATGTGACTCTCTTAGCTTGATTTCACTAGATCCTTACTCATCTGACCTCATATTTCGTATTTTGATAACCAGAGAAAAACATTGTGGTCTTTATTGTATTTGTCTCCTTATAAGGAGGAAATGTGTTCAAATTATATTTTTTGGCTATTTCTGGTCTCTGTGAAACTGAATTTTGATAATATATAGTATTATTTGACTATAATAAAATTTTGCTGATTATGCATACACGTATGTCCAACTCAAATAATATATATATTTCTTACTGTAAATTAAAAATTTGGCAAAGTTGCCATCCATTCCAATGTCTTATGTATTCTTTTTAGTGTGAGTCCTTGTGTCAGGACCTGGTTATATCTGAAGCCCTGGTTACAGGTAAGCATTTACAGTGTAGGGCCCAAACTAATGAATTTTAAATGATAGCACTATTACTTCTAAATATGTCCTAACAGATTCCTACAGCACATACAACAGAGTCAAATCTATTGAAAACGAGGCAAAGAATTACCTTTACCATTTTTTGGGGGGGGGCGGATCTAGGATGCTATGGTTAATTGACAAAATGCCCCAAATTCTTCCCTGTATGTACCCCCTTTTCAATATGACTATAACTTCTCTCATCGAGAGGTGGAGCCTGTTTTCCACACATGAATGTAGGTTGACTTTTCTATACATTCGACCAAAAGAATGCTGTAGAATTAATAGCGTGCAATTCTAAGCCTAGAACTCAAGAGGCCTTTCATGCTTCAACTCTCCCTCCTGGAACACTCATTGCCATGGGAATAGGCCAGGCTAGCTTGCTAGAGGTACAAAGGCCATCATCTCAGCCAAGGCCATCCTAGAGCAGCCAGCTTCCAGACAACCCAGTAGCTGAGTGCAAACACCTGAGTAAGCCAAGGAAGCTCAGTCAAGTCCAGCCCAGACTGGCAGAATTGTCCAGATGACCTGTAGACTCAGAGAGAAAGTACGTTGCTGTTTGAAGCCACTAAGTCAATAATTTTCAAAGTGTCATCTAGGGTTACCTGGGATCTTCACCACCTTTTTCTGTGGAGCTGCAAGGTCAAAACTACTTTGATAATTATATTAAGACTTTATTTGTCTTTTAATTCTCATTCTGTCAAGAGTCTACAGTGGAGTTTTCCAAAGTCTTCATAATGTTTTATATCAAAACAATGAATACAGTAGCAGAAATGAGAACCCAACAGTCTCCTACTGAGCCACATATTAAAGAGATTAGCAAAAATGAAAACCAATGTTACCCTTCTCACTAAATTTTGCTTTGCTTAGAAAATGCAGCTATTTTTCATAAAAATACATTATTTATAAGTAATAGGTGTATTGTTAATGTTAAAGGAAATGATAAATATCTTAAATTTTATACTTTAGTTTCTAATACAGTGAATATCAATGTAAAATGCATGTAAACAAACCTCTTTGGAGTCCTCAATAATTTTTAAGACAGGATCCTGAGAACAAAAAATCTGAGAACCGCTACACATTTCTTATTTATTTAGCATTTCTACATTATGAGAATAGCAGTTTGTTCCTCAAGTAAAAATCACTATGCTTTGTCCCTCATGACGTAATTCCCCTAGCACTCATGCAATTCTAAAGCCTTACGATCCATAGACTGTGGATATATGTTCTTTCATTTCTAGAGTAATATTGAGTCATTTTCAGTCTTATCATTTTATATTTTAAAAATGGGACTTATTCCCTTTCTAAAACACATGTAGATCAATATCAGTCTATCTAATTTGTAAGCAAATATTTGCTTGCTGATTTTATGCAAAGCAATAATTTCCATGGGACACAGAAATACAGAAGCTGAGAATTTTAACTAAGAGAGCACCCATTCAAGGTTTTGCCAAATTTAGCTTGGGGTTGAAGGTTAAAGAATCCCGGTGGAGTTGTAATAATGATGCACTCGGGGAGGTTAAGTTGCTCATAAATTTTATTCTATGAAGATCAAAACTAAGGATTTTGAACTGGATAGGCTTCACTGCTCTAACATTATGTAAAGAAATGAAATAAAAAGTGAGAGATGACTACTCAATTCCTGAGAAGTCCATATTTATAAAAAATGACAGATAGGTAATATAGGATCACACATCTGCTGTGATGAAAGGATTATAAAAAGTTAAAATTTTCTGTGGGCTAATACTGCATACTGCAATGCAAAACAGCTCACTACAATATCTCATATGAAGCTGGATAATTCAACTGTATTTGAATAAAATAGCTTCTTTTGCTTAGTATTTTGTTATTAGCTCTTTGATTTAGCTGTAGGTAGTTGAGTAGTGAAAATGCAGGAAGTAGAAAATGTAATTAAACAGCCCTACCCCTCAATGCATTGAAAGGAAAAATGAACTACATACACTACAAATATTTGGGACAAAACAAATTACTGTGAATTTTAATTGCTACTAGACACTGTTTAAAAATAAAATTTAAAAAGTAAAACAGCTTATGAAAATGAACTCGGTACTGATTGATTGAAATTTATGTTTGAAAACTTCCTCCCTCCCTCAAAAAACAGCTTGTTATAAACTGAATGATTTTGTACTAATATTTTCACATTATCTTGAAAACTCCAGAAAAATAGCATGCGTTGTATTTTAAAGTAAAAACTAATAATGGATTTTATATTAAAAAACATAGCACATGGACATTTTAATACTATTTTCTACAAATAAATCTGGCTGATTTAAACCAGTGTGAAAGTGCCAGCCTCCAAAGGGAGTAAACAGAAATTTTTCAAATGTTTACGCTGGAAAATGACAACAGCTGCTTTATATACACATCTTTTACGTGAGTAAAGAGAAGAAAAAACTTGTGTACATGTCCTCTCCAATTTTAGCCACCTTTTCTAACTACCATATGGGTAACTTCATTAGAGAGTCTGCATGGGCATTTTATGAATTGCCCTCTTAGTTAAATAGTAAGCACTAATGGTAATTACAAGAATCTCAAAAGCAATAAAATTAATACCACGTGATTTGGGAGTCTAAAAGATTAGAAGAGGAACCAAAATTATGTGTTTTTGTTTTCTTCAAAAGCAGAGTCAAACAAAGACTATACTCCTTTTCACTCTTGACAGGGCTTAATATTGTAGTTTAGCAATATTAATGTGATAAAGTCCTTGCTTTAAGGAAGAGAAAGAAGTAACAGAACCATATCAGAATTATGAAGGAAAAGGTTGGAGACTTGTAGAGGTAGAAAATTAGTTTGAATTGAAGTTTTAGCAGAGGTTAACTATTGAGTTGAGTCAAAAGAGAAAAATCTCACTGCATACACCATCTGTGAAATATAAAGAATTAAGTATTAGCATTTTTAGTAGACTCTAAGCACTTTATTATCTGCTTCAAGCCAGTATACTGGATCTACATAGCCAGCGTAAATTCCTGATGAAAGCAACTGAATAAAATTATGTATACAAATATATGTGCACACTTTTAAGGAATATTGCATCTGACATGAACGAAATCTGCAAAGACTAAGATCAAAGTAAAAGCAGGAATCCTAAGAGGTATCACCAAAGCCAGCGTACAACAATGAGAACTTCTAGAGATCCTCGGAAAGTGTGAGCTTCCCTTTTGGCTGCTTCATGAGGATAAAGGGAAGAGGATGGTAGAAGACTTCTTCCATAAAATGAGAAAGAAATCTCATGGGGAAAAAGGGTCTGAAAGGCAATATACAGTCTTGTCCTTAGTGCTGGTTAGAGAGAAAAAAAAAAAAAAGGATTCACATTAACAAGTTGGTCCTCATCACAGACCTGAAATCTACATCCATGCTATTTGAAAGCATTTAGTTTAAAAGCAAAGCATTTAGTTTACAAATTGTCCTGGATTAATAGTGCCCTTGAGTGACTAGTAGAAGGAAGTACTTTAAAAATGGAACTCCAAGTCTGGCCTTAAAGAATTTTCATCAATAACATTCCATATGTGTGAGATTATAGTCAAAATCAGAGCACACAAGGAAAATAAGATTTCACATGTGAGAACAAGAAGGAACTGGAAGTGCAATTAGAACCATGAAAATTAAAATAGAGGCTCAACTGAAAATAAGAACACGAAAAAGAGACTATTAAATTTATAAAACACTCAAGTGGAATTTTGTATCAAAAATTATAAAATTAAAAGAATAAAAAGGGATTAATTTAAAATAAATCACAAATACAGATCAAATCAGTGAAAGGGGTATAGACTCAAAGAATATGATACTAAGAAAATATGAAATGATTTGGAAAAAAATTAAGAGACATAAAAGTAGAGAAAAATGGAAAAAGTCACACTAAATGAGGTAATGACCAAGGAGTTCCAGAATTGCTGAAAGACATCTATCCTCAGATTCTGGAAGGCCAACAAGTCTAAAGTGGGATACATAAAAATTATACACGTCATAACCAGCTTCAGAACACCAAAGAACAAAGGAAGATTTTAAAAGCAGCCAAAGAGAAATAGCAAATTACCTATGCAGGTATAACAATTAGACAGACAGTTGACTTGCCATCAATAAATGGAATCCAGAAAATAACAGAATAAAATCTTCAATGGTGTCAGAAAAATCTTTGACAATGTAGACTCACAGTTCAGAGAAACTATTTTCCAAGGACAAGAGCAAAATACAAATACTTTCAGACAAAGAAAAACTGAGAAATCTTCACTAAAGGAAAGTCTAAAAAATATACTTCAAATAAATAGATAAGGTGGAAGTTCTAATAAGAAGGAACAGTGAAAAAATAGTGGTAAATATGTGAGCAAATCTAATATAATATTAATTTATAATACAGTAATAACAATATCTAATTCTTGGAATAATAGAGCAAAAATACCTATAGCATTGATTAAAAATCTGATGGCTCATGGTAATTAAAATAATCTAATATACTTGTATTTTAGGAGGAAGTTAAAAATATTAACATGCCTCTGTGTGTGTGTGTGTGTGTGTGTGTGTGTGAGTACTCATTTGCTCTGAGAGATATGTTAATTGTATTCGTTTTAATAGTATATTTTATTTTTGTTCTGTGTCTTGTTTTTTTCTTTTAGCATCAATAAAATTTCCAAGTTTTAATAAAAATATCAAGTTACATGCTTTGATAAACTCAGAAATTTCCAATAAACATCCTATAGAGTTTACAGTAAAAGTAGTACTGTTGAACAAATAGAATGTATGCATATAAAACTTATGAGCAAATACCCTCAATTTAGGCATGCACAGCTACCCTAAGACAATCTGACTTATGGAATATCTTTGATAATATATTAAAAAATTTATAGCTTCTCAAACTTCTATGGTGAATGACACCCAATCTCACCTTAAGAAAGAGGTTGTTCACAATCTGTCCTGTGCAGAAAATGTTGATACACTGGAAAAAAGAAAGCCCAATATTACTAATACAATCCTCTTGTTTATTATTTATTGAAGTTAAAAAAATTATTCTAGATAATTTGTTATTCCCATGCAATCATATTATATTCATATTTACTAGTTTTCTAAATTGAGAGAAAAATATAGAATAAACACTTTAATATAATGCTTTAATATATATATTGCACAGAACAATTCTTTATATTAAGTTAAATTATTCATTAAAAGTAGTCAAATTAAATGTTTGAAGTATATATTATATAATATAAAGATATACACATATATTTTAACAATATCATATTCCTATAACTTTCTTTGTATCTCTATATCCAAAAAATTCCTTTTGAAATCTTTCATTAGAAACTCTACTGGTATCAATATACTCCTTGAATAATTATTATTATTATTTTTTTTTGCGGTACGCGGGCCTCTCACTGTTGTGGCCTCTCCCGTTGCGGAGCACAGGCTCCGGACGCGCAGGCTCAGTGGCCATGGCTCACGGGCCCAGCCACTCCGCGGCATGTGGGATCTTCCCAGACTGGGGCACGAACCCGTATCCCCTGCATCGGCAGGCGGACTCTCAACCACTGCGCCACCAGGGGAGCCCCTAATTAATATTTTTACTTTAATTTGTAACTTAATTAAATTTATAATTTAATTTTTAATTTATAAATTTATGTTTTGGCAGTAGTTTAAGAAGCTAAAAATTCTCAAAGGCATAGAATTTTATGTGTTCATCTCTTCAGTTTAGAGAGTTTTATTAGCTTGTAACAGAAGTTCTGGATTAAGCAGTACATTGGGTTGATCAACATGAGCTTGTCTTTTTTATGATAAAAAATGATCAAATTAGTACTTTCATATGGCTCAAGTGTAGATAATTAACTGGCTCACACAACTTAAAAATCTACAGGTAGACCTGGTATGTTTTCAACATTCTGCCTTATGAGGTTGGTTTCATCCTAAGGCTCCCCTTGTGGTATTAAGATAAATGCCACCAGCACTTAGGACAACATCCTTCCTCCTTCTTCTCAGGTAGAAAGAGGGGATATCTACTTAACAATGTTCCCCCCCCCAAAAATCCTGAGATGTACTCTGGACTTGCAAAATTCAGCCCATAACACTGGCTTAGCTGTGTTATATAAATCCCACCTCTGAAGCCAGAGGAGGAGTCAGTCTCCACAAAACCATACGGATCCCCAAACTAAAGTCTGGCATAACAGAAACGGGGATGGGAGAAAGATGCCATTAATGCAATGGAAATTATTCACTATTTTGTCTCAAAATTTTTTTAATGTACTAATAATGAGTCTAGCTAAAGTAGGAAAAATGAGTCTTGGCATAATTCCTGGGATTTCTGGATGACTGATATTTACCATTTTGGCTCTTTTATTTTTCTTTTTGAGAGGAGAGGATTTCTTTAAAATCCTGTGTCTTTGATTCAGGGTTTTACAAGTAAGAATGATTTAGTATTTACCCATTATATAGATGTACGAGATCTTAAGGTGAAGAACAAAAGCAAAATCCTATTTGGCTGTGATCATGTGTGAACTCCAAATGGGCAGGGGAAAACTGTTTCCAATCAAATGGGATGTCGCCGAAAAAGTGCATGGGCTAGTTTGTTCCATGTTTATCCAAGTTATTGATTTTTCCATCATATATAAAGTCTTACAACATTAAAGAGATTGTTCCTGCTACAACATTATGAATTCATTGCTTGGAACACAGTTTGCTATTGAATGTCTGCCAGATTTTGTTAACAAAGGTATTCAGAAGAAAACTGTGCAGCTATAACACAATGAATACATGAAGTCTCTAATAATGTCTTTAAAGTCATGTGCATATTCTTTAAGCAAAGATAGTTTGAGGAATAAATGCATTGTTATTTTGCACTATTTTTCTCCACTAGGCTTAAAAGTACTATTTATATTTTAAACATTTAGTGCTTCTCTGGACTATTTAGGTACTTCTGAGGAACAAATAATGTTATTTTCTGAAGTTTAATGCTATATAAAAATTTATTGTTTTACACAATGGTAAACTGTGAAAATTCATATGCTCTTGAGGCACAGATTTCATCTCCACTTAGGTGTGTTGTGGTCAGCTTCTGGGGTCAAAAATACCCTCACTAGGATTTCTGTAATTTTCTTCTATTTTTTTCTATCTTTTGTAGCTTTCAGATATAGCAAGAACAGCTGAAATGGGAGATTGATATTTTAAAATGGTAAGAGTCATTTTAGAATTTTCATTTCAAATAAATTCATTTCTCAGTATGGAGCTATTATTATTACAGCTAATTGGTTATACCTTAGTACAGAGAAGGTGGCACCTACAATTATTAGAGTGGGGCAGAAATGAGGTAGGACTTAAGAGAGTCTAGCTACAGATTCCAAAAAATTTGGTATGCAGAAGGCTGTAGTAACAATGAGTTTAATTCTGTGCAAGCTGGTACTTAGCTACTGCAGGATGTTTGGGCTATGGAGTTTGTTTTCAAACTTATGAATAGACTGTATTGATAAAGGCATTCCAAACACTAGAGGTGGTGTTCAGATGATCAGGCAACGATGAAAAACTATTGGGTTTGAGAATATAATAATATCCTTCAAGACGAGGTGTTTCGTAATGGACCTAAGTCTTGAGTCTTTTTACTTACTAGCGATGTGACTTTAACCATACTTCAAGATATGTTTTAACAAAAGATCTGATTTTTTTACAGTGTGTTGATGAATTTTCTAAAAGGCTGATTAACAAAATGGAATCTGCTGATTTGTCCTTGTATGTATATCATCAACTGGAGACTTCAACATACACTGTAAACACGGGATCTTAGGAACCCATTAGTGGTTTATAAGGATTGCATTTGGATTTTGTATAATTGTGCATATATACTGAAGAAAAATATCAGGGGTGTACCTGAGAAGAGATGCATGAAACAAGATATTCAATTAAGTAAAGGGTAATTAAGCAAAAATAAATTTCTCTGATCGTATAGTCATATACTTTCTTTTAATAAACATTTTAATATAAAAACAAATTTATTAGTATAAGAATTTATTCCATTTAGATAGAGAAATAAAGCATATAAAAAAGTATGTTTTATTTTTCTAGTTATTAATATTTAGCATGTTAAATGGCATTTTCAGTATGTCTTAAATTCTAATAGATATGATTTAGATGTATTTAGTTTCATTTTTGGGTGTCTTCCTTTCTGTTCTTTAGCATGAGTAAAAACATTGTGAATTATGCTACAAATAATGTTAGCATAAAAAATATTAAAGAATTTAAAAAATAATTGGTTAATAAAGTTATTTTATTATTTTCAGCAAATTTCCAATATCTAAACTTTAAATATTCAAATATTTAACATTATAGATACTTAAATTTATATTATATAAATATATGTTATAAATACATATAATTATTCAGGTTGCCATAATAAGAGAATGATAAATTTCTATGATCCTTAAATTTTATAAATGTAAACTTTGTTTCTGTATAAAATGAAAATATATGTTGAAAAGAATCTCAGGGTAATGGTAATTGACTAAGCATTCTACAAAGAAATAGTAAACTAAAAGTAATTATACATTTTTAAAGATCATGGAAGGATTTTCAAGATAATAAATCTCAGCAAGTGAAAAATATCTGTAACAATTACTTTCTGAAGAATACAGAGCCATTCTTTCATGATGTATATTTGAATACACATTCACTACATCCCTAATTTTTGGATAAATGAATTGCTTTAATCACATAAATGTCAACTATTATTATATTGTATGTTAAATAATATGAAATGTGTACTTTCTGTATTATTCTCAAGCAATTTCCTTCATGAACACATGAGCAGCTTCAAGAATCAAATCGACCACACTACATCACTCAGTGAAATTTACAGCAGACAAGGAACACAAAACATGGGAGAAAATGAAAGAGAGAAGAATTACCTTTCTCAAAAAAAATCTATGCTCATCTGAATCTTAAATCATGTATTCTCTTCCCTTCATATCATTCTTGATGGGACGCTTGCAGAAAAAAAAAAAAAAGGGATTAAACTGACTGCTTCACCGTCAAGAGAAACCTATGGTCAGGGATATACCTAATTCCTAAAGCTTTCATCATTAATATTTTATGAGTCTCACTGATCTGTCCTATCTAGAAGAAAAATTTATCTTTCATTTGTGCAAGCACTACCTGCTGAGTAATAGATTTCTTCTCTGTAAATTGAGTGGTGAAATGCAAAAGGCAGCAAAGGTAAGAAGAGGCAAATTTTTCTTTTACTGGAGTCTGGCTGCACTTTTCTGGAGTTGCAGAGTCAACCAAGCAAAGTGAAAGATCCTTGGGGAACTAGGAAGTGTCATTTCCGTTCTAACATACTTTGGCCTACACATGTTACTGCCCACATGTTTAACCGACTTGTAAATGAGATGATTAGCTACAGTGACTTTTTTTAACTTAAATATTTACAAGTAAGTTTGGTGCCTACAATGTTGGAAAATCACTAGCTCAACCTTGAAAATTTCCTTCATTGTAGATGAAGTAACAAAAAGGCAAATTAATGGTCTTTGAACACTTCAAACTGAAAAAGTAGGATATTTTGCCCCTTGGTTGAGCATGGCTTGCCTTAGCTGAACTAAGGAGGCCATTTAAGTAGGCTAAGAAGCCAACTAAGTAGAGTCATCTGTGACACTGGAGCTGACTATTCCCTGGGCAGTGTTCATCCACAGAAAAGTGAAGTAGAGGAAGAGGGTCCAGGATCCCCTTTCACAGTCAAAAAGATATTGGGTGTCCATTTATTAAGTCCACCTGAGATAGGCTGGCACCTGGGACCCTTTGCTGCAATGCTGCAATGCTTGCACCTGGACACACCTCTCCTTGAGCAACAAAATACAAAGAAACTATATGGGACTAAAAATAACTGCATGCATGCGCAGTTGGGGCAAATTCTGGACAAGAGATACAAAAAGACCAAAAAAACCCCAACTGCCACTTCTGAAGAGCTGGGAGCAAAAACAGGGGGTCTGGAGCAAAAGCACAGTACTGCTCATGCCCCCTGAACTCAACACCACCAGAGGGGTGAGCAAAACACCTAAGCCACCCCTCTGGCCTGAGCGCTGGACACACCCCTACCCTGACCCCATATAAGGAACCAGCTTGTCCCCATCAGGGAGCAAACAAGCAAGGGAACCTATTACTTGTTCTTGCTCCCCCCACCTGCTGCAGCAGAGGCCCCAATAAAGCCTTGCCTGAATTTCATGTCTGGCCTCTAGTAAATTTCTATTGGTTGGGGAAGGCCAAGAACCTTGGTCAGTATCATACCTAGACCACAGGTGCATCTAGTTGCACAGGAAGTAGAGTGTGATTCCCACATGTGGTTGAAAATATAGCTTCTGGATAAATGTATTTAGTGTAAAATCAGAAAAAAATATTCTGGTTTCAAATGAGTATTTTTCTTTGCTAGAGAACATAGAATTCAAAACTATATGAAAAAATTGTTTCTTTTCTTCAGAGCTGTTATCTCAATTTTTAATTATATATTAACTAGTTTAATTAGTTAACATCTTTCTAATCTCTTAGAACATAAATCGGACGCTGTTTATTTTGGTGCACAATTGTATCCCCAGAGTCTTGTACACCATTGGCAAGCAGTAGGTATTCAACCAGTTTTTGGTAAAAAATGTGCATATTTTAAATTTTCATCAATGTCTACTAACATGTTCTATATAATAATAATGTTTGTGGTAAGAGTGATGATTTATTCAAACTACAGCTACTGATCATAAATTTACATAAAGCATTGTGTTAGAAATGGGGTGATACTAGAATGTTTAAGATTAATTCCTGGGCCTCAAAGAGTTGACCATCTAGTTGAGAGAATAAGTATATGTGTGGAGATTATATAAAATGTGAAATACTAAGTGACAAGAGAACATATTAGTTGTAATTGTACATAGGTATTAGATAAACAGAAATGAAAGGACATCTTGATAAGGAGAACTACATGAGTAAATACATTGGAATCAAAGGAATATAAATCACAAACCATAAATTATGTTGCTAAGAATGATATAGCTTAGAACAACTGACAAGAGAACGCTACCCCTGTCTATAAGAACCATCTAAACCCACTTCTTTCATTGATTTGTGTATTTAATTGTTGTAGTAGAAACACACATGATTCCCATGAACTGAAAGGATCTACATTCGACACTCACTAATATAATATTACCAGAACTACATGAATATTTCTTTTCTCACACTCCAGCTGGCTGCTGTATCCTTTCAAACTTATTAAATCTTTGCCAACTTAAAATGTTTGGGGGTAGAGGGGGAATGGCCTCTTGTTTTCATTTGATCTTTACTTGGGATTTATGTATCTTTTCATATCTTTATTCTTTCTTCTCTAAACATCAGTGCTTTTCTCATTCCTCCTTCTCCAATTTGTTTGCTGAAATCCTGGGTATCCTCACCCAGCTAGACAAATGGAGTAAAGTAGATAATAATTTTTAGAGAAAGGTAGCCATTTGTAGATATTTCCTACTAAGCAAAATGGTTGTTAGTTGTTGCTTATCAATGGGTTTGCTATACTAGTCACTAGTTTCAACAAATATTTTCTTTTTCTTTAAAATTTTCTCAGGCATATTTCTGGAAATTTTAAATTAATTCAGAACTCATTTAAGACTTTGTTTTGGCAATAACTCACTAGTTCTGTTATTCTATATCTATTCTTAAAATTGATGTCAATTTGTGAAAACTATTATTTTAACCAAAAAAGTATGCAGTACATGAAATGAGTAATCAATTTTAAAAATAATATAAAAATTCAAAGTTAAATAAGAAAATACAACATGTTACATACCCTGAGAAAACCATAATTTAAAAAGAGTCATGTACCACAATGTTAATTGCAGCTCCGTTTAAAATGGCCAGGATATGGAAGCAACCTAAGTGTCCATCGACAGATGAATGGATAAAGAGGATGTGGCACATATATACAATGGAATATTACTCGGCCATAAAAAGAAACAAAATTGAGTTATTTGTAGTGAGGTGGATGGACCTAGAGTCTGTCACACAGAGTGAAGTAAGTCAGAAAGAAAAAAACAAATATCGTATGCTAACACATGTATATGGAATCTGAAAAAAAAAAAAAAAGGTTCTGAAGAACCTAGGGGAAGGACAGGAATAAAGATGCAGACGTAGAGAATGGACTTGAGGACACAGGGAGGGGGAAGGGTAAGCTGGGAAGAAGTGAGAGAGTGGCATGGACATATATATACTACCAAATGTAAAATAGATAGCTAGTGGGAAGCAGCCACATAGTACAGGGAGATCAGCTCGGTGCTTTGTGACCACCTAGAGGGGTGAGATAGGGAGGGTGGGAGGGAGACACAAGAGGGAGGAGATATGGGGATATATGTATATGTACAGCTGATTCACTTCATTATAAAGCAGAAACCAACACAGCATTGTAAAGCAATTATACTCCAATAAAGATGTTAAAAAAACAAAGAAAATACATGTTAAGATGGGGAAAAATTTCGAGATTTCCTTGATTTTCAAACTGAAGTACTTTTCTTCAAAGCTAATATCAAACTAATTAAATTTATATCATTTTATTAAAAAATAGAATGTCCTATAAAGAAGATGTGGTACATATATACAATGGAATATTACCCAGCCATAAAAAAGAATGGAAAAACCCCAAAGTTAGCAGAAGGAAAGAAATCATAAAGGTCAGATCAGAAATAAGTGAAAAAGAAATGAAGGAAACGATATCAAAGATCAATAAAACTAAAATCTGGTTCTTTGAGAAGATAAACAAAATTGTTAAACCATTAACCAGACTCATCAAGAAAAAAGGAAGACCCAAATCAATAGAATTAGAAATGAAAAAGGAGAAGTAACAACTGACACTGCAGAAATACAAAGGATCATGAGAGAATACTATAAGTAACTCTATGCCAATAAAATGGACAAGCTGGAAGAAATGGACAAATTCTTAGAAATGCACAACCTGTGAGACAGAACCAGGAAGAAATAGAAAATATCAACAGACCAATCACAAGCACTGAAATTGAAACTGTGATTAAAAATCTTCCAGCAAACAAAAGCCCAGGACAGGATGGCTTCACAGGTGAATTCTATCAAACATTAGGAGAAGAGCTAACACCTATCCTTCTTAGGCTCTTCCAAAATATAGCAGAGGGAGGAACACTCCCAAACTCATCTACAAGGCCACCATCACCCTGATACCAAAACCAGACAAAGATGTCACAAAGAAAGAAAACTACAGGTCAATATCACTGATGAACATAGATGCAAAAATCCTCAACAAAATACTAGCAAACAGAATCCAACAGCACATTAAAAGTATCATACACCATGATCAAGTGGGGTTTATCCCAGGAATGCAAGGATTCTTCAATATAAGCAAATTAATCAATGTGATATACCATATTAACAAATTGAAGGAGAAAAACCATATGATCACCTCAATCGATGCAGAGAAAGCTTTCAACAAAATTCAACACCCATTTATGATAAAAACCCTGCAGAAAGTAGGCATAGAGGGAACTTTCCTCAACATAATAAAGGCCATATATGACAAAGCCACAGGCAACATTGTCCTCAATGGTGAAAAACTGAAACCACTTCCACTAAGATCAGGAACAAGACAAGGTTGCCCACTTTCACCACTATTATTCAACATAGTTTTGGAAGTTTTAGCCACAGCAATCAGAGAAGAAAAGGCAATAAAAGGAATCCAAATCGGAAAAGAAGAAGTAAAGCTGTCACTGTTTGCAGATGACATGATACTATACATAGACAATCCTAAAGATGCTACCAGAAAACTACTAGAGCTAAGCAATGAATTTGGTAAAGTAGCAGGATACAAAATTAATGCACAGAAATCTCTAGCATTCCTATACACTAATGATGAAAAATATGAATGTGAAATTAAGAAAACACTCCCATTTACCACTGCAACAAAAAGAATAAAATATCTAGGAATAAACCTACCTAAGGAGACGAAAGACCTGTATGCAGAAAATTATAAGACACTGAAGAAAGAAATTAAAGACGGTACAAGTAGATGGAGAGATATACCATGTTCTTGGATTGGAAGAATCAACATTGTGAAAATGACTCTACTACCCAAAGCAATCTACAGATTCATTGCAATCCCTATCAAACTACCACTGGCATTTTTCACAGAATTAGAACAAAAAAATTTCTCAATTTGTATGGAAATGCAAAAGACCCCGAATAGCCAAAGCAATCTTGAGAAAGAAAAACGGAGGTGGAGGAATCAGGCTCCCTGACTTCATACTGTACTACAAAGCTACAGTAATCAAGACAGTATGGTACTGGCACAAAAACAGAAAGATAGATCAATGGAACAGGATAGAAAGCCCAGAGATAAACCCACGCACATATGGTCACCTTATCTTTGACAAAGGAGGCAAGAATATACAGTGGAGAAAAGACAGCCTCTCCAATAAGTGGTGCTGGGAAAACTGGA
The DNA here is from genome assembly GCF_005190385.1 of Monodon monoceros. Classification (NCBI taxonomy): domain Eukaryota; kingdom Metazoa; phylum Chordata; class Mammalia; order Artiodactyla; family Monodontidae; genus Monodon; species Monodon monoceros. Next base: position 67,474,977 of record NW_021703783.1, read on the forward strand.
CAGGTACATGTAAAAGTATGAAATTAGAACACTCCCTAACACCATACACAAAAATAAACTCAAAATGGATTAAAGACCTAAATGTAAGGGCAGACACCATCAAACTCTTAGAGGAAAACATAGGCAGAACACTCTATGACATAAATCTCAGCAAGATCCTTTTTTACCCACCTCCTAGAGAAATGGAAATAAAAACAAAAATAAACAAATGCGACCTAATGAAACTTAAAAGCTTTTGCACAGCAAAGGAAACCATAAACAAGACCAAAAGACAACCCTCAGAATGGGAGAAAATATTTGCAAATGAAGCAACTGACAAAGGATTAATCTCCAAAATTTACAACCAGCTCATACAGCTCAATATCAAAAAAACAAACAACCCAATCCAAAAATGGGCAGAAGACCTAAATAGACATTTCTCCAAAGAAGATATACAGATTGCCAACAAACACATGAAAGAATGCTCAACATCATTAATCATTAGAGAAATGCAAACCAAAACTACAATGAGATATCATCTCACACTAGTCAGAATGGCCATCATCAAAAAATCTACAAACAATAAATGCTGGAGAGGGTGTGGAGAAAAGGAAACCCTCTTGCACTGTTGGTGGGAATGTAAATTGATACAGCCACTATGAAGAACAGTATGGAGGTTCCTTAAAAACTAAAAATAGAACTACCAGATGACCCAGCAATCCCACTACTGGGCATATACCCTGAGAAAACCTTAATTCAAAAAGAGTCATGTACCACAATGTTCGCTGCAGCTCTATTTACAATAGCCAGGACATGGAAGCAACCTAAGTGTCCATCAACAGATGAATGGATAAAGAAGATGTGGCACATATATACAATGGAATATTACTCAGCCATAAATAGAAACGAAATTGAGTTTATTTGTAGTGAGTTGGATGGACCTAGAGTCTGTCATACAGAGTGAAGTAAGTCAGAAAGAGAAAAACAAATACCGTACACTAGCACATATATATGGAATCTAAGGGAAAAAAAAGGTCATGAAGAACTTAGTGGCAAGATGGGAATAAAGATGCAGACCTACTAGAGAATGGACTTGAGGATATGGGGAGGGGGAAGGGCAAGCTGGGACAAAGCGAGAGAGTGTCGTGGACATATATACACTACCAAACGTAAAATAGATAGCTAGTGGGAAGTAGTCGCATAGCACAGGGAGATCAGCTCGGTGCTTTGTGACCACCTAGAGTGGTGGGATAGGGAGGGTGGGAGGGAGGGAGACGCAAGAGGGAAGAGATATGGGAACATATGTACATGTATAACTGATTCACTTTGTTATAAAGCAGAAACTAACTCACCACTGTAAAGCAATTACACTCCAATAAAGATGTTAAAAAAAAAAAAGAGAATGGAATAATCCCATTTGCATCAACATGGATGGACCTAGACATTATCATACTAAGTGAAGTAAGTCAGACAGAGAAAGACAAATATCCTATGATATCACTCATGTGGAATGTAAAAAAAAAAAAAAAAAGATACAAATGAACTTATTTACAAAACAGAAACAGACCACAGAATTCAAAAACAAACGTATGGTTACCAGAGGGGAAACGTGGTGGGGTGGGTCAGATAAATTAGGAGTTAGGAGTTTGGGATTAACATTTACATGCTACTATATATTTATAAAATAGATAATCAACAAGGACCTACTGCATAGCACAGGGAACTCTACTCAATATTCTGTAATAACCTATATGAGAAAAAAATCTAAAAAAGAATGGATATATGTTTATGTATAACTGAATCACATTGCTGTACACCTGAAACTAACACAACATTGTAAGTCAACTGTACTCCAATATAAAATAAAAATTAAATTAAAAAAATAGAATGTCATTTACATCCCCTAAACCTTGAAGATTCTCTAAATTTGCTAATTTCATAGTAACATATTTCTGAAACTATGTAAACTTTGTTCATATCCATGAATATTATTTGATGGCCTTTGTATAGATATAACCCACTGGTAATTCCCACATTCTACTCTTCTTTTATTCAAAACATCAGTTATCTGGATTTAGTTTTTAAACTTCCTCCCCTTTTTTCCTTTAACATCTCTATCATTTACACTAATACATGGCTTTTTTTTAGGGTCACATTTTACTACATAACCGAATTCTTTTGTTTCTTGCTTATTGATTCCTTTTTCTTGTTTTTTAACCACTTCACAATAATTACATCTTCTTTAAAGACTAGTGGAACTTTTTTTAAAAGATAAGTTGAAGGGGGCTTCCCTGGTGGCGCAATGGTTGGGAGTCCGCCTGCCGATGCAGGGGACATGGGTTCGAGCCCCGGTCCGGGAGGATCCCACGTGCTGCGGAGCGGCTGGGCCCATGGGCCATGGCCGCTGGGCCTGCGCGTCCGGAGCTTGTGCTCCGCGGTGGGAGAGGCCACAGCAGTGAGAGGCCCGCGTACAGCAAAAAAAAAAAAAAAAAAAAAAGATAAGTTGAAGTATAAAAACCGGTGATTTGGCTGCGTGTATTCCCCTAGTGACTCCTTTTTGTGTATCATCTTAAAGCCTTTAAAATGTGTGTAAAAAAATCACAAGATGATGCGGACTTTCACAGTTTTTCAATTACTACTGAAAAACCAGGAATGTTAAATTCACAAATGCCAAAGAGTAATCATATAGTCAAGTTCAGGAGAAGGGCAGGGAGTTCATTGGTGAATCTGGGTTGGAGGAAAGGGGAATAACGTCTGTTCACTATTCTTTTGTGACACAATGGCACATAACAATGACATTGGGGGAAAGTTGTGGATTAAGGAAAACATTTTCCCACTGAAACTTTTGGAGCTCTCTTTTCCCCAGCATTCAGGCTCCAAGTAATGTTCCTGTTTGCACAGCAGCTACCCTTCTGGCTTTTCAGTATATCCCTAACTAAACGGTGTCTATTGTCTCTTCCAACCAATTAGATAAGTGAATCAGATAACTCTGCTGCCAAAATAATGTCTTAAATGCAGCTGCAGTCAGGCCACTCTACACTTTGATCCCTTTATTGTTTTCTCATTGTCTGTTTGGTTAAATAAATTTCTTTGCCATATATTTTATTCACACTGAGCATCTCATGCCCCAGCCACAGTGGACTACCTGCCGTTTTTCAAACACATTTCACATGAACTTTCAAGCTTCAGTGCTTTTGAACATATATTCCATCTTCCTAGAACAAAATCCTGATCAAATGTCACTTTTTTTAGAAGGTCTGTAACCTCTGCAGCAATGTTGGTCATCCTTTTCTTAAGACTATAATTAGAGAATGAACTACATGTTACTGCAATCTTTCTGTGAATGTCTGTATCTTCCCAATGCTGTAAACTCAAGGAGAGATTATATTATGTCATCTTTGTGTTTGGAATATAATAGATATTGAATAATGGCTAAATGACTAATATAATGAATTTATATGACATTTTCCCACTAACTGGAGCTTTTCAGGGAAAATAACACAAGATTTCTCTAGCAGACAGAATTTTGAATTCTATGCACTGCTATCTGAGGAGGTATTTTTGATTTGGCAGTTCTTTCTGGACCTCATAATAATAGATTAGCATAGGTTTACTTAAATTTAAGGGCTTTTAAAATCTGATTTTAACCTACATTGCCTCGCTTCTTTGCTTAGTCATTAACTAAACCTTTCCTTAGATAGATATTTTTATAAGAGAAAAAAAGGTTATAAATGAAAATCCACACTTAATTAACAATGGGTATTTTTTATATCTATACATTTTAGTTATTAATATGATGTTGGGGCCTAAATTATCTAGAAAATAATATTCCTTCAAATTAACTGCCACATATAAATGCTATTATAAATCTGCTAGAAAGATAGTACAAAATAAAAAGCCTCATCAGAAAGATGACAGCTCTCTTTTGAATAGTTCTTTTGAGTAGTTTGTGTAAAGAGTATGAATGCCCCCCAAATCTATAAAAATATTTTGTATCATGACAAATAAAATATTCAAACTATTCTCATAACCTTTTTTAGCAAGAAAAATAAACTTAACAGTCTACTAATAGTGATAAATATTTTTCCCAGTAGTTTATGGCTTACAATTAAATTATACTTAAATATTTACAGTGTTTTAAATTTGAAAATGCTTCAAATATATTACTGTCATGGATTCTTAAAACAGTCTTATAAAGTAAGCTCAACAATTTTTGGTATTATCTTTATCTTTATATTAGAAAACTGAGACCATGAGAGATTTGGTAACTTCCTCAAGGCAACATATACAACATGTCTTCTAGGTTTGAATTTAAATTAATCCATGATATATTATGGGGATAAATGTCTCTCTGACATTTTTTACTTGGTCTGTCCATGATTTTAATAAAAAGGTAAGAGTTTATTCAACTCTAACAGATATATCTAAATGTCTAATTTAATATTTTATTTATCTTTTAGATGTAAAAACCATATTCAATTTTCAAGTTTGCCTTCAAATTCTTCCCAATTCCAATTTCATTAGTGCACAGTCTTAAGTTTATACAAAGCATTTAGAGAGATACCCACATTTCTAGGAAAAGCATTGAATTTAAAGAATATAATATTTTACACAAACATTACATTCAATTCGTATGCCAGAGCATTCCATTTTCCTGGAAGATCGAACATCTCCCCTTAATGTTCACACTAGTGCCTCCTTTGTGTTCTATTCATCCCTTTGTTCACAGTTTTTCACCCCTTTGCTGATTTCTTCTGCCTTCAGAAGGAACCATAGTTCTACTGACCAGCTGGGCTAAAACCAGTGTTTCTAGTTTCCATTCTGCTGGTTGAAAACAGCTGTCTCCTCTGTTCTCTTGTGGCTGCAGACAGTCCCTACCCACCCGAACCCTTCCCCGGGGATATATCCATTCTGGAAGGGCAGACATAGGATAGTTCAAGTGCCAGTGTGATGCAGCCTGTATAGCGGATAAAGGCTATTCTACCTAGACTGTGGTAGCCAGATACGTTTACTTTTCTGACACAAAACCAGTGTCAGAACACCGTGGTTCTGATTACCATGAACTAAAATGACAAAGATTCTGTCCTTTTGGTTCTTGCCTCTCTCACTTGACAAGAACTATGTCTTAAGAGTACCAGAGCATCAACCTCTGAACAGGAGTCTAACGCTTGTGGAGTAAGCCATCACTCTCACACCATCTACCTTATGATGCATAGCAGCATACTGAAACTGATCAGAGAAGTGGCAGACAGCAGACTTACTCAGAATGGAAACAGAAATAAAGCAGGGAGCAAGAGAATGGACACAAAGCATTGTCTTTTGAAAACTTCTTTGCTCCCAATTTCCTAGAGGTAGAGAGGAAAACATGCAAATATAGCTATCAACTAAAACAGACCTACAGCTTCAGTTTTTCCAAAGGAAGTAGAGATCTCTGGAGATGACAAATCTATCTGAGGCTCAAGGCTTCTAATCCTCTTTTTTTGGATACACTGGGGGAGGCCTCTAGACAGATAGCCCTCTTTGAGGTTGTCATGTCACTCAAAGAATAAAGAATTGTTTTTCCCTAATAGTATTTTCCCAGAGGCGCCATATCTTTTTTTTTTTTTTTTTTTTTTTTTGCGGTACGCGGGCCTCTCACTGTTGTGGCCTCTCCCGTTGCGGAGCACAGGCTCCGGACGCACAGTCTCAGCGGCCATGGCTCATGGGCCCAGCCGCTCCGCGGCATGTGGGATCTTCCTGGACCAGGGCACGAACCCGTGTCCCCTGCATCAGCAGGCGGACTCTCAACGACTGCGCCACCAGGGAAGCCCTGTTTTGTTTTTTTTTAATGAATAAAAATTATTTAGGTAAAGTTCAGGAAACTTTCACAATTGTCTTATAAATTTTTAGGAAACATATATGGCTTATTAAAGTTTCAAAATGATCTATAATAGTTGTTTAACTCCTCACGTAAAATGTCTATTATAGCTTTTGTTATGATTGGCTATTTAATCATATCAGAATACAAAATTTACCAGTCTAGAGAGTCCAATTAAATTGGAAATAATTTGTTCAAATAATTTAAGACATCACTTTTAACTATGAAATTATATTCTAAGAATTATAATTTTATCAAGTCTCAAATTGACCTATTATCTAAAAACACTTAATTCATAGCCAGTAAAGGAAAAGAAAGAAGATGCAAAATGATAGAAACATTTCTTCCTCAGATTCTGGATCTTCAGAAAATGCATGTGAAGAATTCAGTCCAATAGGGGACTCCTTTGAGGAAATGACTGTAGGTAGTGAATTCTGGGTTTGAACAAGGCTGACAAGGGAATGTCTTAGTGGACAAACTTTTACCAGTGCTGGTGGGGCATGGGGCTGGCCAGCAAAATCCCCCTGTAGAAAGTAATCGGAGGTGGAAGGCAGTCTTCATATACTTCCTGGAGGAAGGTTAGGGGGAGGAAGGAAGACCTCCTCTCATCAGTTTCCCCCGTTGTTCATTCCTGCTATGGGCCTCCAACTTTGTGATGGTGTAGAGCAAGAGAGCTTGGGCCAGGTGCTTTGCTTTCAAGTAAAGAGATACATAGTGAAAATGCAAATTGCCAAAAGCATCTTTAGTATGCTAAAGTTCCACTGGACTTCATTTTTAAGGATACTGGATCGTCTGTTCCATGGCAGAAGGCATGTAATAGATTATGAGTCCTGCTAGTCCAGGTTGATGATCAGAGATGAAAGCAGGAGTGAACTTTCTTGCCATATAGAGTAAGAGCAGGAGCAGAAGTGGAAGTGCTAGCTGGTCAACAGTGGACATGGATCCTAGACCCACAAGTCCTCTCAGCTAATGTCCCTTACTAGCAACTCAGAGGATTCCCTGGTCCTTTGGGCCTCCGCCAAACACCAAAATTGGATTGCCTCTCTAAAATTTCAAATTTAACATCCACTTCAGTTAATTTTGGTCTACTCTGTGTGTTCTTTGAAGTCATTGGCATTTCTCAGACCAACCTGTGCTATTGTCCACATATCATATATTTTTTTATAAGGGGCAACAATGCAGATTTTTTATTTTTTAATTGTCTTTTTGTTTTTTTATTTTTTAATTTTTGGGGGCTGAATGTGTCAAGTTTAATAACTATTAAGTAAAATAATGTATCTTAAATTCTTTTTTTTAATGTACCCTTTATTTTTTTATTTTCTCAACATTATTAGACTAACTAGAGGAACCTTATTAAAATAAAAATCAGATAACCTCATTTCTCTACACAAACCTTACACTATCTCCTCATTTCTTTTGAAATGAATGCCAGTTACAATGATCTAAAAAGGTCCTCGTTGGTTTCCTATTCCTGCCCTCTTCTTTCAGCAACAGCCATACTGCCTTCCTTGTTCTTTGCACATGCTGTGAGCCTCCTGATGTAGGGGGACTTCGCACTCGATGTTCCAATTTTCTTTTTAAAATCTCTCCCCCTAAATATTTCCATAGGTCTAACACTTACCCTCCTTCAAGTCACTGTTCAGACATAGCCTTCTCAATGAGGTCTACCTTAACCACTAAACTCCAAGTTTCTTCCTCCAAACAGGCATTCTAAAACCCCTCACCTTGTCCTATATTTTAAAAATATTCTATAGCATTTATGACCTTCTAATATACTATATAACTTCCTTGTTTATTTTTTATTATATTTCTCTCAGACTAGATTGCAAACTTAACAAGAACAGAATTTTTTCTCTGATAGTTTGAAAGTATTTGATAAATAATAGATATAGTAAATATATGTTGAAAGAATGAATCTAAATGAGGGAAAAAGCTAGTCAACCAGTCTATTTCTTGTGTGTAGGTTCAATCAAAATATTTACCAACAGATATTTTTTCCCCAAATTTAAACTTTAAGTTGATGGTTTTTAGTTAAAATTTCCTTAATAATATTTATTTGTAAAAATAGCAATATAGTTTTTAAAGGTTATAGTGCCCTCTCTATAACCTTTATATAGAGAGGTCTATATATATAGACTGTCTTCTATAGTCCTACAGGAAACCAGGGCTCAGAAGGAAGACCTCACAAGACAGAAGAGGTTTAATCAGAAAAATATAGGATTGAGTAGCACTGTTTTTTTTTCTCCGAAGAGGAGATTCATGTCACTCCAGTGACGTGAATAGGTGCAACTCTTTGACTGACAAGAATAGCAATTGTATATTGATATCTAGTCAAATCCTGGCATGGAGATGGTACTTGATAAATATCTTCTCAAATGAATGGGATTAGGAGGGATTCACTCAAGGCAATAAAAGAGCACAGATACAACCTTATTGTCTCATAATTGTAAAGGACCCAAGAGACTATCTATCCTATTACCCCATTTAAGAATTTTGCCTAAGTATAACCAACAACAAGGAAAAGGTGAGGAAATCATAGCTAACTTGCTGAGAGGTCAGGTAGCTGTTTCAAATGCTAGACCACGAAAGAAAAAGGAAAAGGTTAAACCCTGACTAAAGAGTGGTACATTCAGCCGTCTCCTCTTGAAAATATCTAAGGATATGCAATGGTCATCTTTAGATATCACTGTATAGCATGGTCTTGTCTGATGGGAGGACGGGGTTTGAAATGAGGGTTAGAATATAAAGGCAGCAAGAAAAATGAAATTTCCCTAGAAAATTTACCCTGAAAACAATTCCTATTTACTCATATGTTACATATATATTGTATGTTACAATAACATGCATGGGAAATGGACAATGTACATATGCAAAACATGTAAAGATATATATATATATATAATATGTGCTATAATTACAATCATACTTTTGTATCTTTAAACACTAGAAATGTTTAAACATTGAGAATAAAGTGAAATAGTGATTATTGAGGGCAGGTTCTCCCTTTGGGCGTGTGTTCATTGAATGAAATGGCTAAGCCATTAGCTGGTTTGCACGCACACTCTCTCTCTCTCCTTCTCTCCTCCCCCTTTCTTTCTCTCCATTTTCCTTTTTAAATTTCTAGTTGATCTACCCCTTTCCCACAGTTCTTCCTGCTGTGCTGTCAGTTCTGTTACACTGGGTGGGCATAGCTAAGGCCCTCCATGCCTTGAGCCTTAGATAAGGCTTCTCCTCTAAGCTTCCAGATACGCCTTTACCAGGAGTGACTCGCAGTGCCAATACCATGCCACTGTTTGAGTCCTGTTTTGTCAGATGCTATTGACAAGGCATATCTTCTTTATCAGAGTGTGACCTGCATTTCTCCTCTCTCTACTCTCTAATCTTGTTATCCGCATTTATATTTTTGTCCTTTTGCCACCTGCTATATTTAAGTATTCTGGTTTTAACTAAAGTGACTGCTTTGTCTTGTTCAACCCTACTCCTTTCCTTTGGCTGGGAAAGCAGTTTTACTCACTGTTATGGGTAATTCATTTGGGTTAATTTACCCCCTAGTAACTGACTCAGACTTCTATCACACATTCATGTTTTGTTTGTTTGTTTTTTTAAGTTTCCTTTATATTTTCTGCTTTTTATTTTACTTTGATTACCAGGGGAAATAGGCAACATATATTTGCCTGATCAAATAGAACATTTAAAAATATTTGGAAATATATGAAGTGCTATTAAAGCAGCAGCAGAAAGAGCTTAAAGATGATCCCATCTGACTATGCCTCAATATGGTTATAAAAACCGGTCAGTGAACACAGATATGCACACACGCTTCAAATGTACCATGCATTCAATCGGAATCAAGACATTGCAACCAGAGTTCATGTTACTGCTGTAATAATGGCAGATGGTCGTAGTTGTATATTCTACTCAAAATTAGTAGGTGTGGAGAAAAAGAGACGTTTATTAACTGGAGGGAGGACATATTCAAATAAATACGTTGCCCCATAAAGTGCCCCAATGTGAGTATGATTTAAAACATAATTATGGTTTTCCATTACTGTAAAAATTTTTGGGTAACAAAATTAAAGTGTTTAATTTTTAGAATAGGCTCATGCTCTCAGCATGGAAATATCTGTGTATTTTTAAAATAAATTACATATGAAATAAAGCTGTAAATTGTGGATATACTCTAGGCATTCAACTTAAGGTAAATTAAAAAATTAAAAGTAAATGACATTTAGTTGATGTAAATAGAAATCACTATTGTTTCTCTGTTATTCAAGGGAATGTGGACAGAAGGAGTGTGTTTTGTAATGCAAGATAGTTTTAGTACACTACATTGGGGAAAATATATGTGGTTATTGTTGGTAAGAAAGCAATAATAGTGAAATATGAATAAAAAAATTTTTGAAAAGTTCCTAGATAATGGATTATGTTCCAAAAAACACATCCTAGTAACCTATAGATGTTAAAGAACAATATGTAATGAAATGGCTTTCATTGCCATTGATTTGTTGCCATGGTGACTTTTCGGGACGATGGGAAGGCAACATAGTCAAAGTGATTTAAATATGAGAGTCTGTGATCCAAACCAGAGATAAGTGGTCATTGGACAGAAATCAGGGGCCTTATTTTAATCTCCCAACATTCTATGTATCATAGCATTACATTTATTTTGATAGCTCTGTTTTTTGTCCACATAAATTTACAAATTCATCATGAATCCAGCTTTATGTAATATTCAAGAGAATAGTGTTCATCTAGCACAACTGATAACACTAGGGAACAAAGCCTGTTACAGCTCCTGGAGCACAGAATGTGTAATATCTGTTACAGGAATTGAATGAAATCTGGGGTGGCATCTCAGTGACATTTTGCACTATTGCTATGAATATAGCTTTTACATTGAGGCCTTGCTCAATTGTTCAGTTACAGAAAGGGCCAGAGAGATCATGCTGATTTCCAAAAGGAGAAAGAAAAAAAAAAAGAGATCTACACAGACAAGGCCAACTATCTTGAAATACCTCCTGTTGCCCTAAAACATAACATCACTGAGTGTGAGAGGCTATAGGCTCTGTCTCATGGGGCGTGGTAAAGAAGGTTAGACAACTGAGATCCTTGCTTAAAATCTTCATTTAAAAAAAAAAATTCTATATTGTGAAGGCTCCATGTCTCTAGAGAATGGAGACATTATATAGCTCATTACAGTTTATGCAGTATGCTGTCTAGGGACTCCATGCCCAGTTGGAGCTCTTAGTAGCAGAATCCTTCGCAGGCATTTTTTGGCAGAGAAAGTATTTCTGTTTAGATATGCTGTGAGTCATGCATAGATGCTTTATGAGAACCCTCTTTCAGAGGTGTCACGAAGTGGGCCACAGCACACAATAATAAAAAGAGCACTGGATGAGAACCAGAAAACGGTATTTCTAATTCTGGCAATGCCGTTAAACCAGCCATGCAACCTTAGGCCAGCCTCAGTTACCTCATCTGCAAAATGAGGACTTTGGACTAAACCATCTCTTAAGGTCTTTTCATCTCTAAAATCCTATGATTCTTTTCAGCATTATTATGTGTCTTTATTTTCCCAGTGGGATGATTCCTTTGACCAACTGGAAATAAAAGTAAAAGTTTATACTGAAAAAGGGAATTGGTAGGCAACAACTCATTTGTCTTACTATATTTCTTCAGAGACATTCTGGAGCATGTGTTTGTCAAATACGGGGTTTTCTTAAGAGAGATTTCATACTAACACATATTAAGCACAGTTTAAGCATTTTCTGAAAAAAACAGAAAAACCCCCAGCACAGTCGTAAATGGTAAATTGTAAGTTTCACTACAAAATTATCAAAAGGCAAGTTTAAAATAAGGAGCAAACTATTACAAATGATATGAAATATATTTGAAATTCTTCTCCTTCCATAAAATACCCTTTTGGGGGGTTTGTTCATTATAAAAAATCAATGGTGTGGGAAAAAATGGGAGGGTGTTTACAAACCCAAAGTTAATTTGAATCTTTCAATAGCAAAATAATTCTAATATGTTTTATTGACTTTACTCTCCTGTTTTTTCTTATTTGTTTGTTTTTTGCACTCTAATCTTCTATTGACTGAATGTTTGTGTCCCCTCAAAATTCGTATGTTGAAACCTAACTCCCAATGTGATGATATTTAGAGATGGGGCCTTTGGGAGATGATTGGGTACTGAGAATGGAGCCCTCATGGATGGGATTAGTGCCCTTAAAAAGATACTGCCAGGGAGCTCCCTGGCTCCTTCTGCCACGTGAGAACAGTGAGAAGATGGACTTCTGTGAACCAGGAAGCAGGCATTCATGGGTCACCAAATATGCTGGCACTTTGATCTTGAATTCCCAGCCTCCAGAGCTGTGAGTAATAAATGTTTGTTGCTTAAGCCACTCAGTCTATAGTATCTTGTTATAGCAGTCTAAACTGGGACAGAAATTGGTACCTAGAAGTAGGGGTGCTGCTGTAACAAAGACCTAAAAATACGGAAGTGACTTTGGAACTGTGTAATAGGCAGAGCCTGAAAGAGTTTTGAGGTGCATGTTAGGGAAAAAAAGCCTACACTGCTGTGAATAGACCTTTACAGGTGATTCTGGTGAGACCTCAGAAAGAAAAGTGGGGAGCTCAAGTGAAAGCCTCAGTCTTCTTAGAGACTAGCAAAGTACTTGTGAATAGAATGTTGATGGAAATGTGGACAGTAAAGGCCATTTTGATGAGGTCTCAGATGGAAATGAGAAACATATATTGGACACTGGAGGAAAGGCAATCCTTGTTATAAAGTGGCAAAGAACTTGGCTGAATTGTGTTTGTTTCCTAATGTTTTGTGGAAGGTAAAACTTGTGAGCAATAACATTGGATATTCAGCTGAGGAAATTTCTAAGCAAAATGTCGAAGGAGTAGACTGGTTCCTCCTGACTACCTGTAGTAAATTGTAAGGAGAAAGAAATGACTTAAAGATCCAATTGTTGATATAAAAGGAAGCAGAACTTAAAGATTTGGTAAATTCAAAGAACTTCATTTCTTTGATGTCAGTTACTGGACCTCTATTGTGTTCCTTTGGTGGTGTCATGGTTCCCTGATTTCGTGATCTCTGCAGCCTTGTGTATGTGTCTGCGCATTTAAGGAAGCAGTCACTTCTTCCAGACTTTGTGGACTGACTTTGGTAAGAAAAGACTTCACCTGTGGATGGGGACACACTGGATGGTGCTGTGAACCTGGGTCTAGTGGTGTGGCATGCCAAGTGCAGGGGTATGTGGCAGCTCTCGGGCTGGGGGGGGGGGCGGATATGATGTCTCCTTGGCTCAAGCGGTTGGGGCCCATGACATCACAACTGCATGATCCTTGGTGGTGAGAGCTGTGGGGGGGAAGGGGGTCCTCAGTGGCTGTACACCTGTATGCTGCTGGCTCTGACTCCTGTCACCAGCCTGCACTACTATACTTGAGCCTGCAGCTCGCCCCTGCAGCCACACAAGTGCATGCCTGGCAGACAGCCCAGGCACCAGCAACTCTTCATGTACGCACATTGGCCACAGTCAGGGTCACCATGCATGGACCTGCAACCAACCTGCAGGCACCTGCAGGCACCTGCAGCCAAGCATGTGCATACTGTTGGCTCCAGCACCAATGCCACCTTGCCACTGAACCCAGAGGTACCACTGAGGACCCCGTGGCCTTTGCAGTCACTTCTTCTAGACTTTATGGATCCCAGTAAATTGTCTGTAACTAATAATAAATTAGTCTCTTCTTCATCTGAATTATTGCTTATATTTCTTTGTCTTCTCTGACTTAAAGCCTTAAAATTAATGCAGAATATTAGTAGCTATTGTGGGTAACTTTGTCTTATTCCTAATTTTATTGAGGGACTATTTAGATTTTTGCCAGTTCACGTAGTGTTTGCTGATGATATCTAATGAAAAATCTTGATTATGTCAAAAGAAATTTAGTACTAACATATATAAACCACAGCTTAGGCATCTTCAGGAAAAAGAGAAAAAAATGTTATAAATGTTAAATTGTAAGATTCAGTACACAATTCTCAGAGAGCCTAACATAAGTATCAGATTATTTAAAATGATGTGAAATATACTGATTCTTCCTTTTTTATTTATAGTCTGGGGAATTGTTGAAAAAATTCCTGAAATACTTTTTGTTGTTTTATTGCATTTTCATCCAAAGAAGTATAATCTAGCATCTCTATATTTGCAATACATTAAGTTTTATTTGTAGCCAGCTTCTTGTGTATGTTCCATAGGAACAACACAATAACATATAGACACAGTTGTGGATTTAAACTACATGTAGGATCAATCAAACATGGTATGTGCATTTGTCTGTATTAGATTGAACTTTTTTTTTTTGAATTAAACTCTTTGATGTCCTTCCTCCCCCTATCCCCACCAGGTCATTAGATTGTCAATTTTCTCAGAAAAATGTTTTTAAAATCCAATTTCTAAGGAAGATGTTTGTCGATTTAACATTTATTTTCTTCTGTGCATTCCCAGAGTACTTTGGTTTACACATTTCTTGTCCTACTGATCATCTTGGTGGGTTGCACCATTTATCATTAAAATTATCCATCTGTTTACTGTTTAAGTTGTGGGAATTTTTTGTAGTTGATTTACAAATTGTGGTCTTTAAATGCTATCATATCTAATTAAAACTTGTTACCACTTATATGCCTATCACTTAATTTTAAATTACTTTTTGCTATTTCACTTTAGGTATGTTTCTCCTTAGCAAATTTTACTGTTATTATTTATTTATTCAAAATTGAGAGTCTTTATTATTGGTTATCATATTAATCAACCCATTCCTTTTCATAAGTGACATATTTAATCTCATTTCTTTGATAACGTACATTTTATCTCATATTTAAAATGTACTATGAATTTACTGGTTTTTTCTTTCTTAGGAAAATATTGTATGGTTTATCAAGTTTTCTAAAGTTTTATTTATCTTTAAAAATATTACTGGGCTTCCCTGGTAGCGCAGTGGTTAAAAATCCACCTGCCAATGCAGGGGACACGGGTTCGAGCCCTGGTCCGGGAAGATCCCACAAACCGCAGAGCAACTAAGCCCGTGCGCCACAACTACTGAGCCTGGGTGCCACAACTACTGAAGACCGCGCCTAGAGCCCCTATTCCACAACAAGAGAAGCCGCCACAGGGAGAAGCCAGTGCTCCACAATAAAGAGTAGCCCACGCTGGCCGCAACTAGAGAAAGCCCGTGTGCAGCAACAAAAACCCAATGCTGCCAAAAATAAATAAAAAATAAACAAATTTAAAAAAATATTACTGCTCACAGCCACAATATTATCAACTATTTGGGATTGACCAACATTTTGAATATATTCACTGATCATCACTATTTCTCATACACATTATTTTCCACCTTGAAATGTTTTTTCTTATTTAATTTTTATTTGAGTAGAGCAGATCTTCAACTAATTATCACATAGAAGATTCATGAATCATGTGTGCTATCTGAATTATTGAACGTTATATTGTGCTCACTCGTGCCCATAAATATAAATGACATATTGGTTGAGTGTAGGTTCTAGTTTTCTAGTACTTTCTTCTCAAATGTCTGTAAATATTCTTCATTCTTTTCTAGATTCTAATATTGTGATGAGAATTCTAATACCAGCCTTTTTATTATCCTCCAGAGGAAAAGGTTTATTTCAAAGCTAACGAGTCCTTGGTGCCCTTCTAGACCGTTTAATAATGACAACTTAGAGTCTCTTAAAACCCCAAAGTCATCAATGTCTTTAGACTCTTCTTCCAGATCCATTAGTTAGATCATGTTTAACCTTGCTTTTTGAGAAAGGTGGGTAGGAGAAAAAATTAGCATATGTTTGGGCTGCCTTCCTAAACTATATTTTCCTAATCCCCATAGCCACACATGATTGTTTAATTTACTATTGGAGAACAAAAATTCAGAGGTAAACAAATTCATTTTGTTTTCTTGTTGCAGTGATTTATCTAAAAAGTTAAACATGTATTCCCCACTTTTCTGTTTCCTATAACATGTCACATAAAGTACCAAACCAAAGAAACAAACAATAAAAATATAAAAAACCAAAAGGAAAGGATTTAAAATAAGTTGAAGTGCTGAGATCAGGGGATATTCTAGTTCTTGATGCTTAAGCAGGAATATTTTATAAGAAAACAAGTTGCCTCAGATGTTTTTAAAAAAGAGATTTATTAGGAAGGAAGGAACAAAAGCAGTAGCCTTGAATAACTGCTATTTCCTGAGTAGAATAAATGAGGCGAAAACACAAAACCTTGATGTATAATTGTCAAAATTTCTTAACATGAATATAGTGATGGGTTGTTAACCATTTTCCCTCCACTGGCTCCGGATATTAACATTACTTTGAGAATCCTCAGGATATTTTGTTTCATGTGAAGTATTAGAGCATCTCAAAATCCCTAGCCAAATGCAAAAGAAAGCAGAGCATAAAATGGCTCATCAGGCAGGAGGAATTTAAGTATGAATGACAATATCTACAGACTAGTAGACCTTGTGCTTGTCCTGAAATGGCTGGAAGTCTGAGGCAAATAATAAACAGCAAACACAAAGAAACTTGAGCTTGAAACTCATAGCTTTACAATTCCTCTCATTTTATGTGATTCCACTGAAAAGTGACTTAAATATAGAATTTCAGAAAAATAAAGAGATGTTCCTTGACACAAGGTATGTTTCTGGGTACCTGATAACTCAATAAGGAGCCTTGAAGGATATCATATCTTGAGGCTGCCACAGAAATTTCACATAATCTGAAAGTGCCTGCCTCTGGCATTCACCAGACACGCAAAGACATTATGAGAAGGGAGCTAGTCTTTCCTTTATCTAATAACAGCTCCCCAGAGAGGATCCCAAAGGCACTAAGCCATGCTCACTAGATTCACAGGAAGAACTAGAAATTGTTTTTCCTTTTCTTTTTTAACTCCATCCTTTGTAGGAAGAAGTAAGTATAGTTTTTTCTCGTTGCCCTGCAATAATGCTTGGCTCTCTAGTCTTCTCTGATACATGACAAGATGAAAATATTTACCAAAATGAAAAGGGACCTTTGTTTCTTTTTTCATTGCAGATCATATGTCTCTCAGATAACCACATAATCACCTCCTGCTCATGTAAAAAATCAGTGATCACAGGTTATGAAAAAGAATTTAACACTTGTCTTTTGGTGGGCAAGAGCAAATATCATGTTACTGCACACTCCACTATCAACATGTTTGATTAGGTAATAATGCTCATACAACTTGGAAGTAAGATGGAGATAAGTTATCATAACTTATTCTTTTATTTGTATTAAAACCAAGACCCAGAGAGTCTATGTGATTTAATTTCCCAAGATCATCATTATAACTAGTGATCAAAAATGCTAAGAAGGGATGTGAAAATATTATATTATTAACATTGGGGTTTTGTATATGTGGACCATGTGTGCTTGAGGAAAAATCTGGCACTAATTTGTATAGATTCATTTAAACTAAATTCTCAGTTAATTCTGTTTTTTAAGTTTCAGGTAGACTCTCCATCTTAACCTTCACCTTAACCATTCTTCTCAAGATTAGATCCATCTTCTCTTTATCATTATATTTAGTTTAACTGAATCTTTAGTGTCTCCAGTGTGTAGACATCCACAGAACTGTAACAGGAACACATTATCTAAGATACGTGTTATCGCTCCTTTAACTCAACATATAAAGCTAACCCTCCTGTCCCCCTCTACATCCCATCAAACCTTTGTCTGTATGTTCTCATCTACCATATAATGTCAGAGGAAAATGTCCTTTCAAAGCTAACCCTGAGCTATTTTGTCCTTTCTTTATTACCTCACTTTTTCTATCATTAAATATCTTAAAATCTTACTAGTATGTCCCTTTCTACTGCCTCTTTATACTCTGTAATAGCAAAACTACAGTTCTTCTGTTTTTCAAACCTTCCTTTGGCTTTCTTGATTTTACACAAGAAACACTTTCTCTCCTCACACAGCATTCTATTAAATCATTTGACAGTATGTTTCCACAATCCCCTTTCCTCTGCAACTGGCTCCTGAAGTTTTTAATAGACAATACTTTCTCAATATCCATTTGGTAGAATTGACCACCCAGAAAACACAAAGATCTATTTAGAATTCTCATTGCTTCCCATTAATTATTTCTCTGGAGTTTAATATATGAAATCATGTAATACAAATTATACATAGCCCTTAATAACAAGGAAGTTACAGGATGTGGTTAATATCTAATAAAGGGCATTGCTTATATTATACTGCAAATAATTCTTGGTTTAAGAGACTGTACTGAGCACAGATCCCCAGTAGCACTGGATGCTCTTGAATACCATCTACCTCCTAAATTTATTCTTCCCACAATTTCCAAAACACTATTCTCTTCTTGATGCTCCTATTATTTTATTACCTCTTTCTTTATTTTAGTAACTTCTCTCCATCCTCTGCCCCTTCATTTTGGCTGGTAAATGATTCTAGATTTTGTGCTTTTCCCTGCTCTCCTTATGCTGTGTCACTCTTATGTTGCATCATCTAGCATCTAGATGTAGATGATTTCTCTAGCTCCATGTCTATCATCTATGGATATCTCTATCATCATTTCACACAGGACATATTTTCAACTCTATTAAGATACCCTACAATATATCCCAACTGGATATTCCCTTTTTGAATGTACTCCTAGGGATACTTAAAATCACTTGAAATAATTTCTGCTGGTGTGTTTCTGAATATATATTTAATTTTTGTCACCTTACTTTTGATTTTGAAAGAATGTTTTTAAATTACTTTTTATAATAATGTACAATATTTACCTGGTTTCAAAGTCTTAGGTGACTATCCTAGTCCTTTAAACCTATTTCCTCTTATTCACGACCATTTTTAGAATTTTATATATAAGCAAATATATTATTTAAGAATATATATTCTTAAATAGATATTATCTATCCTAGATATTATCTATACACTAATGCTTTTATGAAAACTTCTAGTTTCTTCTTTGCTTTTTGGGGGGAGGGGAAGGGAAGACTATTTCCTATTTTTTCCGGCCTATGAACAATATTGAAATTAGCTAGTAATCTCTTTTCCCCTTCTCTCCATCTCTATACTATGGAATTTTAACTACTTCTAGTTAATTCCTGTAAGTCAAGCATTAAGCTTATTCTACTTTTCTTATACCCCCTGCCCCGTCCCCACACACAGAGTGTTGCAGTTTATTATGTGGATATTGGAAAGTGGTAAGGAGAAGTAGAACATATGTAAATTTTATAGAAAATAATTTGGCTCGAATTGGTCATTTCTCTGCCAGAAAATCTTCACATCGACTTTAGAATAACGATGCAACTGACATCATGCTGCAATATTGGGTACTAACATAATATGTGAATTATTTACTGTTTCCCACATCCCTTCTAGATCTTACTCTTTTCAATAACATAGTGCACAGAATTTGGTTACGTTTTTTAGTTTGTTTAATGGAAATAGCTGTGACACGGAGATACTGCATTTGCAAATTTGGAGGAAGATGTCTACAGAAATGCATACTGAAAGTTACAATAGGAATAAAAAGTGTATGTCTTTGACATTTTACTTGCCATGGATCCAGAAACTTCATTATACTTCTGTATGTAACTTATCAGAGATGGTATTTAATAAGGAAAGAAACTGGATAAGTGCGTTTCAGTACCTTTAATTCACTTAAAATTAGCCTATTATTTTCATTATTAGGAGTAATTTCATGAGAAGTTTTATTCAAACCAGTTTCCACAACAATGGAACACCCCAGATACCTATTAAGTAAGAAATATTATCTACCTTGAACTGTTTGTACTACATGCTATTACTGCATCTTCCCCTGAAAAGATCTTTTTGCTTTTCAACCATCGAATGTTTCATTTCCAAGCTATTTCTAATTAGAATTTTAGTAAAATAGAGGGCAGCAATCTGTTATTTGACACTTACACTAATGGAAGAAACACCTGCTTGAATTACATTTAGTATCAGTTAATAGACTCTTTTTCTACACTTTTCAAATGACTCTGTTTAGAAAACCATTTCCTAGGAGAAGCATTTCCTGTACTTAAGTCATATTTGTATGTATATATTCTTATAAAACAGTTAAAATAATTACACTGTATCACCCTCCATTCCCCTTTTACAACAGCCCTTCATCTTTTTTTTTTTCCTTTTCTAAATTTCAATCTTGGGGCATGAATATCATGGTATTGTATTTTCAAGGTAATTTTTTATTTTGTTTCTTCCTTGCTATCACTTAAGAAATGGCCCAAAGTAATTTGATACCTTGCTATGAGAAAAGTTTTGATGCAACTACCTGAGAGTTTATATCAAGTTGGAACCATTGAGGCATGTGTGATTGAGTGCCAGTGGGACAGGTTCTGGCACAGTCATATATTGTCTTCATTTCATGCATTGTTTTATTTAGGTTTGCTCTGCCACCACAGTGCGGGAATGGCCAGAAGGAAGAGACTATATGTTAGATGCTCTATGTAATCCCACTGTTTCCACTGCAGTTTTAGGTGACATATAAGATAATCAACCCTCCTTCCCTTCTTATCCTTGATCACTAATCTCTCCACAGCTAATCCTTCTAATTCTTTTCCTATACACGTCTAATATTTGCAAACATAGAGCTTATAAAATAAAAACTGGATATGTATATATATTTTACACACACATATGGACATAAATATATTTCTATAATTTTTTTGCTATTTTTAACCTTATTTATTTCATTTACTCTGAAATGGCTGCAAATTATTTCACATGATGTTTGTCTGAATTATATATATACTAGGGGACTAATTTTATTTTTTGCAAGTAAATGGCAATTTTCCATAAATTATTTTTTACAGAAAAAATTATGCATACCGATGCTATGAAAAACTCAAATGCCAAAATATTGTTCAATGACAGAAAACTTTCCATCTCACTTAAAGCTATTCATAGAATAGTCGAGCATTTATTGAAATTCTACCCTTTTAAAATAAATTATATTGTACTTTATATGAGAGTTTTTATCTGAATTCTCTAATTACTTAAAAATTGTTTCTATACTTGTGTCAATAACATATTCATTAGTTTTATGGTATAAGCATATTTTTATAGCTTGTGCTTAGAGAAAGTTTATACAATTTGCCATGTTCCACAAGAGTGATGCTTTACCACTTTAAGATTGTCTCATGTCTGTCAATAAAGAGCAACATTTTTATTTTATTTTTTTTCATATAGGGCTTGCATCTTTCTTTTGAAACTTATTATTAACTATTTCATGGTTTGGATGAATTCCGTGAGTCTTTTTTTTTGAAGATTTTCATCATTCATTTCTAAAGATTTTGTTATCTTTGTTTTTCCATTCTATTCAAATTAAGATTTTATTTAGAAGAGAATTTCACTTTAAATATTTTTTGTGTATATGTTTTTTGGTTATTTTTTCTTACATCAACTTCTAATTTTTTTTATTGGGTTTTTTTTTTTTTTTGCGGTACGCGGGGCTCTCACCGCTGTGGCCCTTCCCGCTGTGGAGCACAGGCTCCGGACGCCAGGGGCCATGGCTCACGGGCCCAGCGGCTCCTGCGGCATGTGGGATCTTCCCGGACCGGGGCACGAACCCGGGTCCCCTGCATCGGCAGGCGGACTCCCAACCACTGCGCCACCAGGGAAGCCCTTTTATTGGGTTTTTGCCAGAAAATATGAAAGGTGTGTTTTCTATACTTCAGGTGTGTTGCAATAATCTTGTGGCCTGATACATAGTTAATTTTCATGAATACCTCACGACATTTAAAAATGTATATTTCCTGTTACTTAAAGTTTTCTCTTTTTGTCTTCTTGCTCCACTGATTTGTGAGAAGTGTGTTGTTTATCTATTAAATATGGTTTATTATTTACCAATTTCTCCTTTCGTTTCTATTAGTGTTTGCTCTCCTTTTTGAAACTCATTTTTAAGTGCATAAAAGTTACTTTAGCTTCTTGTATCTTTCATTCTATCATATTTTATTGTTACATCTTTTTCTTTGGGTTACTTTATTTCATTCATTCCTCTGGAAAAATAGTGTAAACCAGATTTTTTTCTTTTAAATTTATTTTTGGCTACGTTGGGTCTTTGTTGCTGCACGGGCTTTCTCTAGTTGCGGCGAGTGGGGGATACTCTTCGTTTTGGTGAGTGGGCTTCTCATTGCAGTGGCTTCTCTTGTTGCAGAGCACGGGCTCTAGCCACGTGGGCTTCAGTAGCTGTGGCATGCGGGCTCAGAGTTGTGGCTGAGTGAGTTGTGGCTCACAGTGCGGGCTCTAGAGCGCAGGCTCAGCAGTTGTGGTGCAGGGCTTAGTTGCTCTGCAGCATGTGGGATCTTCCTTGACCAGGGATCGAACCTGTGACCCTTGCATTGGCAGGTGGATTCATAACCACAGTGCCACCAGGGAAATCCCAAACTAGAATTTTAAAAATCATAATATGATATTCCTTATTAAGGGAATTTATCCACATTTATTACTATTACGATCTGATGGACTTAACAATGGTATCTTATTTTCTGTAATTTATTTGTTCTCCTTTGCCACTTTTTTCTTTCCTAATTTTGTTGGATCTATTGAGGATTTTGAGGTGATATTTCCTCTTACTTGAATAATTTAGAATTTAAACAAATAATTTCTATTTTTCTGAGAGTCATCATTAAACTATCAAACATAAAATGTTAAAAAAAATAGATTTCTCATGACTGTTCAAGGTTAATCAGTATCTATAGACTATTTCCAAAGAAGACAAAAACCTCCCCTGCTCCCTGTTCCCTAAGACCTGCCACCCACTGCCATGCAGAGATCATCTATAAATTGGTTAATTTTAAAGATATAATGTCACAACTATTACTTTGACATATACTGGTAATTTGCTACTTTCATTGCTCCCGACTATTCCTTGTGTGGAGTGTATGTTATTTATAACTGATAAACTCAAATGTGCATAAATGTAAAGTTTTTTATAACTAGATTCATTTTTTATTTTAAGTCACCCATTCTAAGCAAGGTAAGAAATAATATAGTCACTTCCAGGTAAACTTGGTCAAATAAAATTTTGGAATTTTTTCTGCTTCTTTCTTTTCTGACTTAAATATTAATAGCTGGGTGGTTCCAAAGATTTCTGCATCAAACTGTAAACTACTGAATAAAAATTAAGTTATTGTTGCTAAAATAATAACTACTAAAGTAACGACATGGAAGTATATTATTTCTATTTTTTCCCATTCACTTGTCAACTATGAAGTAGAAATATATTTCATATTGATTTTTATTCTTTATTAAGAAACCTGTTTGTGTTTTTCTTCAGCAATTCATTAAAAATAAATGCTGAGTATTGCAACATGCATTATTACTCTGTAAGACATGGTTGCAACTTTCAAGATGCTTAGAATAAATATAGTTAGTAAGATAAGAGATAAGACCGAAAAGTTAATAAATAGTGGCTTAAGTAATAGTGTAGAATATCAATGAAAAAAATCCATATGAACACAGATTACTTACTGTCATAGAGCATAGACTATTAGTGGAGTTCAAAAGCAGGAAAGACCATTTCCTCCCAGAGAATAAAGACTGCTGGAAGCAAAATCTAACTGTACATTGAACTACAGTAAGTAGAGGACAGAAGGTCTTTCTATGTGGATGAATTGTAAAGTAAAGGGATAGAAAATAGTTCCGAGACAGAAAGTAATCCTCCATAATTTCCAGTGTAAAATTATCTTTTAAAGTGATACCTTTCTAAATTTAGAGGTAGATAGTTATGCATAGCTCTCCTCTGAGACACTTAGTGACAACCTGACTGCTCCAGTCAGGCTAAAGCACAGCGGGTATTTCAAAATCATCTATTAATAGGTATCCAAAATTGCAGTACAGTAAAGTTGCGTTTAGTTTAGGGTGATGCTGTTGTGAGAGAGGTGTAACAGAGTTGTGCTTGAGACTAAATCATAGGAAAATACATGGACCCCTGCTACTCTACCAACTGACTATGAATTTCAAAGGCTGCATGTACATTGAGTTTTAGACTTTTTGCACTAAAGTTAATGGAATCAACATCTTAAATCCCCAAGTTGAAAACCTCCTACTGAATTTCATATACCAAACAATACTTTTCCAAAAGCGTTTTCCTGATAGAAACATCTTTGGAAAAAATAATGTTTCTTACTTACAATATGTACCATCAAGCAGCCTAATTAATAATAAAATGGTAGAGAAAAGAAACAAAAGAATTATGACTATTTAATGCCATTTATATCTCATTTAAAAGATTTAACCATCACACTTCATTGGAATAAAAACAATTAGTGGAAGAGGAGACAAATACTGATGAAAATTTGAATACTAAATATGGGAAATAAAGGGCAATGCTTATTGGTGCAGAAATGGAATAGAATGTATGCTTTCGTTGTAACAACAAATTAAAACTTCTTTAATGTTTAAGGGAGATGAAAGAGCCAGATATGCAGCAAAGGTGGCATTTGCTACTTCCTAGTTATGTCAAGCACTTCTATTTACCTAACAAATATTATGTTAACCTGCTGTAATAGAAGTTACTAATTACTAATCTGGTTACAAATATAAATGACTAATCTGGTTACAAATTACTAATTTGGTTACAAATATAAAACCACAGAAAAATTGATTTACTTTTGTGAGCAATTTTGGAAGCAATTTAGAAGTAATAACTATTAAAATTAAAAATTAATGTATGAAACATTGCAAAAAGCTAATGAGTTCATATTAGGCCATCAAAATGTTTGGAAGTGAAGTAGTAATTTCAGTTCTCTGAGTCCATTTATTTGACAAATATTTGAATAGCTGAAGAGAGAGGTCTTTAAGACAGCATTATCTAACCTAAAAAAACAAATGATCTTCAAAATGGAGAAGGAAGTGACAGATGATAATATGGGTACTCAGTAGTCTTACTCAACACTGATCTATTTTAAAGCAAAATGGTATTTTTTTCACTTTGAAAACTCCATTACAATTCTTATAGATTTATTGTTTACCATTTTTTTCTCTAGATTAGCCCTTTAAATTTAATAATACTTAGTATTTTTTCCAAAACATGCAATGGACAAACAGGAAAGTTAGTGCAAATGTGTGAGATTTTTGCATTTGCTTACTCTAGCTAAGAAAGGTAAATCTATATATTGAAACTAATATGCTGATAAAAAGAAGTAAATGTCAATTTTTCAGCTCTTGATATAACCTATATTTATTTTCAGAAGAAGAGCTGCATTTCACGTATATTTAGTACTTCGAAGCACTGGCTTCCTATTGTGCTTAAGGTGTACAAGTTACAGTTGGTATTTTGACTAGCCTTGATAATATACATCAGCTAAAAGGATGAATCCTGTAGTGGGCAGAATGGTGGTCCCAAAGAGATGTCCACATTCTAATCTCTGGAACCTGGGAACATTACTTTATATGGTAAAAGACTGATTAAGTTAAGGATCTTGAAAAGGGAAGTTTATCATGAATTACCAGGTGGGTCCTAAATGCAATCACATGTATTCTTTTAAGAGGGAGGTTGAGTGAGTTTTAAAACAAGCACACAGATGAGAACACAGCACAGACAGAAGAGGAAAAGGCACTGTAACCGCACAGGCAGAGACTGGAGTAATACAACCGCAGTCAAGGAATGCCAACAACTATGGGAAGCTGGAATGGGCAAAGAACGGATTCTCTCCTAGAGTTTCTATAGGAAATGTGACCTCGCTGGTGACTTGATTTTGAACTTCTGGCTTCCAGAACTGTGAGGAGAATAAATTTATATAGATTTCTATTGTTTTTAAACCACCAAGTTTGTAATAATTTGTTATAGCTGCCACAGAAACTAATTTAGATCCTTTTTTTTTGGTTTATCTAAAATAACATCCCTTTGTGCCCTGTTTTGAATGTGAGCTGCCATCTTCTTATAGACCAAATATGGGACAAGGAGGCAACACATGACCCAGGCTGTGCCATTAATATCTTTTCCTTCCTCACCCACGTAGCTTTAGTTGATTAGTCAGGCTACAAACCTGCCGAAACGTGAGATAATTAGAATATTTCTCTGAGAGGCTTCTTTTTCCCTTCTTAATTTAGAACATTTTGGTGTCATCCTCTCCTGGTGGCAAATGTTGTAAATGTGAGTCTGGGAGCTTCTGGTGACTATATTTTTAGATTTAATTCATGGATGAGTCCAGATGAATAGACTACAATCGTGGATACCTACAGTGCCTGGATCAGAGAGCCTCCAGTACAAATTCTTAAATTATTCATCTTTGATTCATCTTTGCATCTTGAGAATGTAGTTGTCAATCATATAGTAGGTATTTAATAAATATTTGATGAGCAAACTGTCTGTTTAAATCAGTTTTTCTTCCATGTGAATGCTAACTTTGCCTGATTACTGGAAAGCCTTTAAAAAGACTTGAAAATTCTAGCAGCAGACAGATATTTAGGGCAATCCCAAGTAAAGAGGTCAGACTTTTTTTTCTGGGAACTATTTTTTATCAATTTTTTTGGGCAAAGCAGGAGCCACTAATCCAAATTTGGAAGTTGGGATAGGACACATTTCAAAAAATTTTTTTATTATAATTTTTAATATTATTTTCCTAAAAGTCCCAAGTAAGTTGATTTGTGAGGAGCTGGAGATGGTTAAGAGAAGTAAGAAATAACAAGCTAGAAGACAAAGGTAGCTTTTGTTTTCAATCTTAGAACCTCCAGTGTTTAGTTCTCCAATACCCTCACGCTTAGATATCCATGTTTATCCTTTTGCAACACTAAATTGTAATTTTATAGAAAATTGAAATGAGCCATAAGTGTTTGTTGAATGGGAGTTCATATGATAATGGAGTATGTTTTCTGAACTGAAAACAATCCTGCCATTGAGGCAGATTTTTTATTTTAAAAATATGGACATTGGTTACAAAAATACACAATGTGTTAAATTCAAAATTACCTGGAAAACCTGATATTTCTTACAGCTCTTAAGTGTTTCTGGGTTGATCCCAACTTAATGGAAATTATTCTAACCTGACTCAGAGTTAGACAGTGATGTATCCCCTCATCTCATCTATCGTTGCTACTTATATATCATTGACAGAAATAGAAGAATAAAGATGGACTCCATTACCAAGGTCTTGATATGTTATTTTAATTTACATTCCTTCTCATGAAAAATTCCTATATAAATGCAGACAGAGTGTGCTGTACTGAAAACATCACATTAAGGCAAATGCTTAAGTAACATCAATCTTGAAGGATAATGGTTTGCACTGACTGGATAATTTTATTTCTAAAATTTGTGTTTTTCCCAAGAATTCCATGTTTGACTTAAACTAGATTGTTTTATATATTAGATGAGTGATATTTTGGATATTTGGAAAATTTTTTCTTTCTCAAATAAGATTTAACTTTATAAACTCTGGTAGAGTTTTCCTAATAGCAGAGAATATCTTAAAGAACAAAGCATCCCAACAACAAAACCGAAAACAACAAAGAGCTTCCAAAATCATATTCAGTATATGATTGTACAGGAAAAGCATTATATGCATGATTTTTCAACTTTCACATAGACCTCATTAGCAAACATATTATTGGAAACAATAAATCAATGAGTAACATTTTCTACTCCAAATAACATATATTGACTGAGTCACATACATAATGAAGCATCTATCTGACATTTGCTATTAAGGAGGGAGGAGAAGGAAATCAAGAGAAATACCAGTTAGAGATATATTAGAAAACATACACAGTCCTAACTTTATTTCCTATTAATACAAATAAAAAGAAAGGAAAAATTGTTAGCCACATACAACTCATGTTTTTATCCTCCATATTAGTGACTATTTGTTTATTATTTAATTCAATAAGCAAACTTTAGTGAATATTTACTATATATAGTAATAATATATTTCTACTGTGCCAGGAGAATGGTCGGCAGATAATGTAAAATACAGTAGAATATTACTTCAACATAAGAATCCTGCCCAAACAGTTCACCAAAATAATTAATTGTGTACTTAGTTTGCAAATATATTTTCTCACTAATTTTAAAAATATTTATTGAGAACCTATATTGCAGTGGGTTCAGGAAGTGGCAAAAAAAGTACTCTGAATCTAAGTGGAAAATGATAGCTGTAGTCTCTAACACCATTTCCAGAAAACTTTTTTAGTATTACATTCTTTCTAGTTTTTTTTTCAATATGCATTGGCAATTTTTAATGTTTCACTTGTGCAGAGCTGAAATTTGCATTTAAAGGCATGGAAGGAAGGAAAGGCAGTTATCACAGCATGAATTCACAGATAAAAGATGCTGGATAAAATCATAGGACTGTTCCTCTTTAGCCTTAGGAAATTAAATAATGCGGTACTAAACTAGATGTTTATTATTATTATATTTCCATGTAAAGACATCACCCAAATATCAGCTGAGCAAAAGACTTTCTACCCAGATACCAAGCATGCACAGTTGATCCCACTTTGGAATAAACGCCCAGAAGGTACACATCACCAGTGGGTGGGAGCTCTAGGCACAAAGTTGGGTCTCATTCAGAAAGTGGACAGAGATTTGAATCAGTCAAACATGCAGCTTCAAAAACTGGAAATCTTTCATGACATTTGTTTTGAAAATAAATACAGGCTTTCTGTAGTGAGATTTTTTTTTTAATCCACACCCTCTTTAAGTTTAAAGATACTAAAGATAGTTATTTTTCGTGTATTTGAAATGCAATATTTTTATTTCATTTAAAAATATTAGCATCATAACACTTTGCTTTAAGAAATACAAATTTATTCTATAAATATGATAAAATGTCAGAGTAACTGTTATAATTTTTAAACTATAGAAAGTTTCTGTCATTTTAGGGAGACATTTTCTCCATGTATGAAAAGGAAACTTTATTATGCAGGTATAAAAATATAATGTATCAGTATACTAACCTAGAAGTTAATGGCATTAGGACTGAAGAAAATGAGGACAGAAACCTTTAGAAAGTCTATCAAACATTTGTCAGGATTCTGTAATCATATAAGAAAGGTTGTTATTTGTGGCTCTGCAATTGAAATCAAATCTCACTCTTCTTGTGTATTTGCAAAATAATATCAGTGTTAATCTGTATATGCAGCACAAGACTCTAGAACAAGAATTTGGCCCTTTACATTTGAAGATATAGAAACTCAGATTTAATTTCTAGATTTTCCACAGAGATGACAAATGCTTTTTAACACTCTTCTATTTAATTATTTTAGAAAGAGGGATTTTCAAAAATCTTTGAACCAAAACAACTAAAGATTACTCTTCCTTGTATATATGTGTCTAATTCCTTTAAGATTAGTGGGAGTTATGTGTGCACATTAAGAAAAGACTATAACCTAAGCCTCAATTTCAAACATTTCCTAAAAACACCTTTTGAGAGCTTAGCTAGCGTGGCTACATATTTTTCACATACACTTATGCGCAAACACTTCCAAAGGAGCTGCACTTACTTTAAAAACCTAAAATCACAGAAGCATGTTACATTAACCAAGTTCAATAAAAAACAACCACAAATGGATTGCAAAATATCTTTTCAATCTTTCTGTAATCACTTCTAAATGGGAAACAGAGCCACCGGGGGCTGAAAGTGTATTACCAGTCATTTTAGTAATTCAATTATTTGAAAAATATAACTACTGGAAAAATGCTGTAGACACAAAATACCAAATATATATACTGTACAAGTATACATATGCATATAAATAGAATTCACACTTTCAAGCATATTGTCTAAATACAAAAGAATAGATGAAGACTGCAGTGCATATCATCTACATATTATTCACATATGGAAAATCTTGTAATTAGGGCTAAAAGTGTAGTGAGCTTCAGGTTTACAGCAACATTTAGTTCTCTAGCTAAAATCTCTATCACCTTGAAAGTGTAGATGACATTTCAGTATTCCCTAAGTGGTGCTATGTAATCTTTCCTCTTTCCTCGTTCTTCCTAATTTCCAGCATTTTATTGTTTTTGTTATATTTAAGGCTATTGGTGTACTTAATGTCCTTGTAGAGTCAATTTTTCTCTATAGGAATAGTTAAAAAATACCATGACCATCTTGAGAAAGGTCAGCAGTGACAGTGCTATCCCTGTCCTTGCGCACATTTGCAGGGAAGAATGAAATTGATTAGTTAGCCAAAACTTATTTCTTAAACATCTATTGATGCCTCCTGCTGTGCTAACCACTAAAGACAATACACACAAAAAGATAGCTTTTATTACATGGTTTCTGCTATATACTGTTTATTCATAGCAAATGAACATACATGAAATAAAGACCAACTAAGGATTAAAGCTGAGTCATAAAGATGATAAAAGCAACATAAGTTTAACAATTAGGGAGATGACTCTGGGCTATAGTAGCCATTAAATAATTCATGAACTAGATAGGGCTCCCCAAATGGGAGGAAACAGAGTAATGGTGTGAGAAAGCAATGAACACGGCATGTGTGAGTGAAAATAGATGAATCTTTCTGGAACAAAGCATTTATTATGCAACGTCATATGGTGATATATAAAGAAAAAGGTAAAGATAGAAATGATTACGAAGGGGTTTGAAATGCAGAGGTATCGGGGAGGAAATAAGGAGCCAATGGAAACACATTACATTTTGTTTTATAGTCATTCATCCAGGTGTATAAGAACAAATAGAATTGAGTAGGATGAGGCTGGAAACAAGAAAATTAAGACCATTGTAATAATATGGATGTGATACAGTCAGATCCTGGCCTCGGGTGAAATTAATGGTAATTGCCAAAGTGTGGTAAATATATACCCTTGATTAGCTGCTAACCAAATTTTTTACCTACTTATTTAGGTATTATTCAGTAAAATAAACTAATTAAAAATTTTTTTAATTTAAATTCAGAAACATGGTAAAATAAATTCCTAAGAGTTTTCAAAAGAAGTTTCAAGAAAGAACTCTTAAGGGTTATCATTATTCTAGAGTGACTTGAGCAATATTGACGTAGAGGTAACATTGCCACAAACTCTAGGTACTGTGCAATATTTCCTTTGCTGTCTGAGTTGATTATTAATCACAAGTACTCAAAAGAAAGTTGTTCTTTTGACTAGAGGAGACTTATAAGCTTATAGGCTTTTATTTTCCACCCTAATATTTACACTTGAGGATAGGAACTCTTTAGTTAAGATGGAAGAAATAATATGGAAAAAAGTATAAAAGTGAAAAAGGGAACTCAAAACTAAAACAATGAGAGTAGAGCAGGAAAGCCAAGAGAGCAATGGAGATTTCACCTAGGTCTGGAGGCTCTGGGTATTGTGAAAAGATAAAGGAGGCAAGAAGATAGATAGAGCAGAAAGAACACTGAACTAGAACTGAAACCAAGTTTCAGGTTTCATCTTGTTTGTGTCCAGGGGTAAAAGCACCTGCTCATCGTAAACTAAGAAACCTAGATTAGCTGATTTCTAATTGCCCTGTTTTTATTAAGATCTATCTATCACACTTGAAGAAACAAAAATGCATCCATGTTAGTTCAGATAATGGGTTAAAAAAATGCCCAGGGAAGTAAGAGGCACGTGAACAATCTCAGCAAACTCATAGCTGAATCTCAAGAGAAAATGAAAAAGCATTCCTCCATTCAAAATACAACAGGAATTTTAGTAGTCCAAAGCCTGCTTGACTCTTAAACATGCCTGTGGGTTGCTAAGCTTGTGAGTTAGATTTTCCCTATCGGCTCTATGTCTACTTGTTTTTCTCCAAGTCTTTTTTCGAGGTGGGGAACTCTGCCTAATTATGTCTTCAACTCTCTTTATGGATTCAGTTTCCTCATGATTTATTTTTTACTAATACTTCTTACTGTGCCTACCCCTTTCCTGCATCTATAATTTTTTCAGACACTCTGTTAAATGCTTCAAATATATTCTCTAGAATTTTCATAGTAATTCCTATCCAGTTTATTTTATTTTTGGCATATTAGAAATATAGAAATAATTTGATAATTGTTCTCTTAGGTGCCCAAGGCAAAAGAGCTGTTATTAGACAGAGCTAAGATTTGAACCCCTATCTTTCTGAACTTAAAGGCCTACTTTTCAATTTCTCTCTCCTTCCCACTCCACTTCCCTCTTCACCTTCCTTTATCATGGTTTTAAAGACACTAGTAGAAGTTATGAAGTCTATTATCTACCCTAAGGG
The DNA here is from genome assembly GCF_005190385.1 of Monodon monoceros. Taxonomy (NCBI): domain Eukaryota; kingdom Metazoa; phylum Chordata; class Mammalia; order Artiodactyla; family Monodontidae; genus Monodon; species Monodon monoceros. The sequence goes on from NW_021703783.1 coordinate 67,507,047, forward strand.
AATATTTTGATGTTGCTGACAAGAAAGCTACCGAGATTTATGAGAGAAGCTGGGGATAACCAGACGTTATAAATCTCTTTGAGCCCACTCCAGGAGATAGTAGATAACCTCACAGAATTCATCCATTTTAGCGTTTGCTAATACTCCTGTTCTATGGAGAAAATGATATAACCAGAAAAAAAATCAGGAATGTCCATGGTAGCAATCTTAAAGACATGGGGAATAAGTGATATTTCAGTACAATTTTCTGGATACCAGTATTCAATAGAAGGGTGAGATGTAAATTTAGCATGTATCTGCCAAATTTCTAAGATAGTTAAAGACAAGGGAGTTAGTGAATTTACCCGAAAATATACCATAATTAAAAGAGGGAAGGCTGAGAACGGCAACTTAGAGACATCTGTATTTAATGGATAACGAAGCGGTACCATGAGATTAAGAATAATGTGATTCAGGAATGGGAAAAGTGAGAGTAGCAAATTTCAAGAAGAATCATTAATCATTACATCATATACTACAGATATGGGATAAAACAAAGTTTAGTTTAATGATACAAATATGCCTTGCCTCTAGATATTTAGAAAAATAGTAAAATAGGCTAGAAGAATGTTTTTAAGTTTGTGAAAATGAAGTGTGTGGAAATAAAATGCTAGGGTTTCAATGGATTATAAAGAGCACTAACAGTTGTTTTAAAAAAGGTAAACAAAGCTCTAAGTGTTAATTAATCTAGGTCACTGTAAAAAGAATAGCTCTGATATTCTCAGTGATAGTCAAAGTCAACTTAGAATAATTCATTTTTAAACTATTATTTCAAACAGGAATGTAAACAAGATGCCAAGACTTCTGGACAGAATGACATTAGAAGGAAGATTAAATTGAAGGTATTTACTATTGGGAAGAAGACAAGTGATATGTTAGAAGGACAGAGCAATGGCTTCTAACATGGTATTTATTCAACAATTATTTCTTGGGCACCTGAGTGAGAGGATTTAGTGAACAAGACAAAGTCTTACCCTTGAGGATCTCAGTGATTCATAAACACATTAACAACAGCAAACAAAAATTTTTTTTAATTTTATTAACATGTTATCAAAGAAACAGGGTAATGAGAAAATGAGTGACTAGGGTATATGGCTACATTGGCTATTGTACTTAAAGTCTTTCTGAGGAGGTGCTATTTGGGATGACACTAAAATAATGAGAAGGTAGCTGTTAGCTTTCTAGGGCTGCCATAACAAAGTAGAAAAGACTGGGTGGCTTAAACCACAAAATTCTATCTCCTCACAGCTCTGGAGGCTGGAAGTTCAAAAGTAAGATGTCAGTAGGGTTGGCTTCTTTTGAGGCCTCTATTGTTGACTTGTAAATGGCTGTCTTTTCCTTGTATCCTCACATGGTCTTTCCTCTGTGTCTGTGTCCAGATTTCCCCTAAAAAGGACACCGGCCATACTGGATAAGGTCTACCTCATTAACTTCAATTACCCCTTTAAAGGCCCTATCTTCAAATACAGTCACATTCTGTGGTACTGGGGGATAGGGCTTCAACATATGAATTCTGGAGGGACACATTTCAGCCTATAACAATAACCTATGAAAAACTGGGCAACAATATTCCAAGCAGTAAAAACATCTCTGAGAAAGGAACATACTTAATATGCCAAAGGAATATCAAGAAGGCTGTCATGACCAGAGCATAGCAGGAAGAAGGCAGGTGATGGGACTGAATTGGCAGCCAGGGGCCCAATCACATAGGGTCTTAGAGGGCACGATAAAGAGTTTGCATTTTTACCTTATTTACAGTGGAAAGCAAGTGTAGGAGTAGAAGCAGGACATAATCTGAATTATGCATTAATGTGCCCTCTGGGCTTTTCTGTGAACAGTGGAGTATAGGGCAACCAAAAGGAAGGAGATAATTTAGGAGCTGCTATGGTAAGTAGTCCGGATAAAAGAATATGGTGTCTTGGACTAGGCAACTGTAAACTTTGTGAGAAATTGTCATATTATGCATTTAAAATTTTTTTTGGAGGTAAAGCCAATGGAATATTTGACAGATTAGATGTTGGATTGGAAGAAAATGGAGAAATTAAAAGTAGTCATTCAGTTCTGTCTCAGCTTTTAACTTGAAGACAGAAATGACATTCTGGATTACTGTAAAAAAAATTAATAAGGAGTGTGAAAACTGTATAGAAGTAGATGTAATACGAGTTTAGGAAAATTTTTTTCAACTAGAATTGTCCAACATCACAATGGGTTGTCTTATAGGAAAATAAGTATCTGTCAGTTGAACTGAGCAAGTGACTAGGGTGGGATATAAGAGGAAATCTACTCCTTTCTGATTTTAAGACTGTATGATTGAAATAAATCTAATGTTACTAGAGATAATATTAGAGATGGCTTATAGGCTTATGGATATAAACATTTGTTGTGATTTAACTATCACAAACTATTGATAACAGTGCTTTGGGGAACAAATTACAATGGGTGAATATCATCAATGCAATTACATTTCAGAAGATCAAAATTTTAATTTCTAAAATATATCATGGAAAACTTTCAATTAAGCCACTATTGAGTAAGTGAATTTGTATATTCTTTCAGTGTAAGGAGAGTAAGTTTATTTATCAAATATTAATGGTAGATTGTTCATTGAGAACTCTGAGGCTCTATCATTGTCTCACTTTATTCACTATTAAATACTTGCACTGTGCCATGTATCTGATGCCATTAATTAACGAAGTTGGCTGAGAGACTAAAGCTTCATTGTGGCCCAGAGTGGAATGCTAGTTTTATTAGTACTGGAAATTCAAGACTAGATGGGGCTGCTTGGAGCAACCATCATAAAACGACTTCGTAGGACTATAGTGGAGTCTCCTTATCAAGCACAATAGAAATATAGGAAACCCTATAGACGATATCAGGGAGTATTTGAACAGTTAATTTCTCCCTGGGGCATAAAAATAGAATTCCGAAATGCAATTTTTTACTACCTTTTGAGATTTCATTATATTTGGCTCATCAGAAGGTCCCTGTGGAATTCATCCCAGTTACCTAGTGTGGCAGTCAACTTAATAAATGTATCTTTGCACTGGCTTTTCCCCCTCTGTTTTGATCTCCCTAGTGATCATATGGTGCTACTTATCTATCAGATATAGGTGGACTTAATTACCCTAATGGGCATCATGGGCAGAATGGCAATCAAAGTGCTTTGAACTACAGGAATCTATGGTGATGGTTAATAGATCATAATGTTCCTAGTGGGGAGAGGGATAAACAGCTATCTAGAGTGATTTTGACTTATATAACTAAAAATTACAAACTGGCAAGCAGAAGACAAACTACAGCCAACAGAATGGAAAGTTGCAATCCTTCACCAGGGTAAAATGACCAGGTATACAATGAAGGTGCTACCCTGTGGAATATTCTATAATATGAAATAGACATTATAGCAAATAGGAGGGCATTTTAGAAAAACACCCAGTTGTTTTCTTTACAGAAAAGAAGTAGATAAGAGATAGTAGACTACATGTTTGTAACAAGAAAAAATTATTTGTTAAAAGTAGGTCACATTTTAACCTTCTACGTATCTATAAACAACTGATCCCACTTAATTAATAAAGCCACCTATATCTTTGAAACAGAATTTTCCCTCAAGGGTTATGCAAATTATTAATTTTAACAATATTTTACAAATGTGGTTATAAACTTCATGTTCAAAAACAAATGAATAATGCATTGAGACATGTAAGACACTAAAATGAATATATTATTTTTTAATTCTTTGTTGGCAGATTTTATTGAAATTGCTCAGAAATAATTTAAAATTTGGCAAAATAGCTACAATCTTCAAACTGCAGTTGCTATTATAATTATAAAATGTTGAGGTACCATGTCATTATTCATACCTATTAGAAAATCAATACCATGCTTCACAAGAGGCAATATAGTTGTTGTAATAATTTGGAAACTCAAGTTTATAAGTTATGAATCATAAAGAGTTAATTAAATGCATTCATTTTTTAAATGAATACTTTTTATTAGCCAAAATACACATTTTACTGTTTATTTTCATGTAAAAATACAGAAAAACTTAGGAATTTAATCAGGAACGATAGAAATACAATCACTTTTTCTCCTGCCATTTTTCTTTCAATATCCTAAGATGTAAAATTTAATATACTTGTGTCATTGCTATTATTGTCCTCTATTTTCTATTTTTATAATTACAGCTACGCAAGACGTTTTTATAATAGAAGCTTTTAAATTTTTTATGGCACTTTTCATCTTATCTGAGTTGTAACTAATTAAATAAGTAATTAATCCATAACATCTCTAAAGTAGTATGCAAGCACTCCATCTAAGTTAATTACATAAATTAAGAAAGTAAACATTACACTACAGAAATATAAACACTGCAAGCTAATCTAGTCAGATGGAAGTGGTTCCATTAAGCTTCCAATTAATCTGCCAGGAGATGCTATAAAGTGTATAAAAGAGGAATAAACAGAACAATAAACAGGAATAAACAAAAACAGTTGAAAGTTCTTTTAGAGTGTGTGTGTGTGCATGCATGTGCATGTTTGTGTGTAAATTTGCACAAAATGATAGTACTCGTATTTTGAAATAATTTCTTCATCATAATTGTAGCACTAAAACAGATATATGTGTCCAGTTACTGAGAAAGTAAGTCACCCAATATGTCAATCCTTAGCACGATATAGGTAATGCAACACTGAAAAGAAAGTCAGTCTTCAGCTTATATCTCTCAAACAATAATATATACCCAAAAGTATATATTGTCTTTAGCATCCTCTAAACATTATTCTGTTTGAATGAATTTTGGTAATATTTAATAATGAGAAAACCCTGATTTTTCATCACTGATGTCTTAAAGTACCTGAGGAGATGGCAAAATACCCTGGTATGAACTTATATTCTCACTTTGTCAGGAGGAAAACGTAGTGACTTTCTGCGAAACTTTTAGATAAAATCAGCCCAAGGTATTCAGACACAATACAGCATCAAAAGTTGTATAATTTGTGTCAACACAATTTTTATTTTTACACATTTCAAGCTAATTGCAAAAAGAAAGTGAGATTCATAATGACTTGATAGTTGCATTAAAATATATTTTGGGGAAAAGTACCCAGTAAGATCTCACTGCTCTTTTTTTTATAAGATGTTGGGGGTAGGAGTTTATTGATTAATTTATTTTATTTTTGCTGTATTGGGTCTTCGTTTCTGTGCGAGGCCTTTCTCTAGTTGTGGCAAGTGGGGGCCACTCTTCATTGCAGTGCGCGGGCCTCTCACTATCGCGGCCTCTCTTGTTGCGGAGCACAGGCTCCAGACGCGCAGGCTCAGTAGTTGTGGCTCATGGGCCTAGTTGCTCCGCAGCATGTGGGATCCTCCCAGACTAGGGCTCTAACCCGTGTCCCCTGCATTAGCAGGCAGACTGCCAACCACTGCGCCACCAGGGAAGCCCTGATCCACTTGCTTTTGATGAGTTTAATATGCAGTTGTATTCAAAGTTCTTCACATTCTTTTCTTGCAATCCAGCACAGGCAGTACACGCTGGGTCATATTTTAAATAAATTTCACTGATTTGTGAAGATTTTTTATTGTTAAGGAAACCAGGAGAATGACCTAACATTTCTTTCACTTCTGATCATTAAATTGATAAACTAATTTTCTCACTTGGTGTTAGGTGTGGCCATGTAATTGAGTTCTACCTAGGCTTGGCCCATGAAAGTATGGGCCTCCTCAATTTGCTTTTCCCTTCCTCATCTAGTTTGTGAAGTTTGATAAGGACTGAATGATGACTCATGCAGCCACAAGATAGAAGGAGCTTAGGTCCCTAAATAAAGCTCATAGGACAGCCACTCTGCCTATTTTAATAACCAATCAAACTCCAAAATCTTCTGTAATATTGGGCTAGTACATATTTGGATCTATAATTGTTCCAGGTCCTTGGTATACCCTAAATAGCAAATGAGGTAAAAAGAAACAAAATAATATTCTGACTGATAAAACGCATATCAAATAATATCTGTATTTAGGAATACAGAATTTGAAATTGGAAATTAAATACCACTACATTAAATAAGGCACTAAGTAAAACAGTTATGTGCAATCAGCAAGTGGAGTTTATTCCAGGGTTATTTTTGTATCATATATGTAAATATTTAATTGACAACTTCTCTCATATTTCTGAGTCATCTTAAACTAATAATGTCCATAACAAAACTCTTATTTTTCTCCAAATATCTGCTCCTCCTTCAAGTTTTCCCCTTCTTTGTTGGTTAATCTCGATTCCATCAATTGCTCAAGCAAAAATGATGGTGTCATCTTTGACTCTTCTAGTTCTCTCACATCTCATATTTATCAAAAGGTCATGTCTGGTCTACTTGCAAAATGCATCTGAATTCTGACCCTTTCTCATAGCTCTTCAATCACCACTCTGTTCCAAGATACTCCCATATCTCACCCCTATTATTTTTTATTAACTGGCCCTCATGCTTCATCCCTTGCCTCTAGAGCGTGTACAGTAGTCAGAATAATCTAAATATAGGTTAGATTGTCATTCATCAGTTCAATGGTTTCTAACTCATTTAGAATAAAAGCAGAAATTCTCCAGTGGCTCACAAGGACCTATGTGACCTGTACCACTCCATTCCATCTCCCAGACCTCTTCTCCTGCCCCACTCCCTTGCTGAGCAGGCTACAGTAATTCTGTTCTCACTTCTGTTTCACTAACAAGCCATGCATGTGCCTTTGTTAGGACATTTCAACTTGCTTCTCTCTCTGTCTTGAATTTTCTTGCACCATGTACCCACATTTCTTACTCCTTCTTTTCATTCATATCTCTAGTCACCTTGTATGAAATAGCTATGATTTTCTTTATATTTCTCTTATTATGCCTTGTTTTTCTCCATAGCAATTATCATCTGGCATATTCATTACTTACTTATATGGCCTCTTCACCACTATGTTGTAAGCTCCATGAGGCCAAGTGCTTTACGTTGTTCACTTGAATAAGTGAATAAGTAAAAAGATAGCTTAATATTAGGAAATCTATTAACATAACCTATCACAACAATGCATGGATCGATCAAAGGAGAAAAGCCTTATGGGAAGTTTAAAAACTGAAAAGATATTAGAATTAAATTCAGTATTACCAATAAAGACTTAATAAGCTAGAATATAAGAATTCTTCCTTTATATGATAAAGAACATTAATCTTAAAATAAAAACTAATGTATTGAGGAATACTGACACAGAAGAGGCATCCACTTTAACTTCAGAAGCTAGCTAAATATGTCCCATTTACCACTAAATTTAACATTTGTCTAAAAATATTAACCAATGCAGTATGGATCAAGAAACATAAATAAGAGAAAGCACAACCCACTATTTTTACACGATATGTTAAACTGGGAAAATCCAAAAGAATTAACTGAAAATATATTAGATATTTGGGAAGGCAGTTGGAGATATCTCTACTTTTTTCTTCCTCTTTTCTGCTGATGAAGATTTTGTCACCATAATTACTTAAACTGCTTGTCAGGGTCACCAATGACACTCACTATTCCAGTTAAATGGCAGTAGTGATTTCAGAACTCACAACTACATTTTCGCCATCTAGAGAGAGAAAGCGTCTCTCCAAAATGGTTCCAGAAGTTTTCTACAAATATTGCTTCATCAGCAAGCTCATGAGAGGGTTTCTGGACAAATCCTTGTATCAGATCGGATGGAATGTGCTGCGTGGTTTAAGAAAGATGGAGTCTACTGGTAGAACTGAAAGCACACACGCTATGTTGAAAAAGGGTCAAGCGCTCTGGAATCAGAGTACTTTTTTTTTGTTTTACACGAAAGGGGATGTTAAACTGAGGGGTTATGAAAATCAGTGATGTATGCAATATTTAATTTAAAGCCACTAAGTGCCTTTAATCAATTACCTGTAATGACACAATTATAGTTCCCCCAAAGCAGAGAGATCATTAAATTTTATTCCTACAGCCCAGGGGATAGCTGATCTCTTATCTTGTATGTTTCCTTAATGAATAATTATTAGCAAACTTTGTCAAGCACTTAAAATTAGTCTTCAATACGATTAATTTCCTTGACTTTGTTCTGGTGAATAAACATTAGGGACTGTAATAACAAAAATAAAGAAGAAACCCCTACATAAATATATGTTGAATATGAAGTATACAAATGTTGAAAATGATAATTTCCAGGCCAAATATAATAAAATGCTTACTATGAAATTTTACAAGGACAAAATTTTATTTTATATTCAAAGATTTATTTTGGAACTCTGTGTTTCTCAGGGTAACTATACAAAAAGTAATATCTCTATATTATAAAAATAGGAAATACAAGACAGTGCATTCCTCATTCAATACAAATTGCTTATTTGAAAATAGTTTCCTGAGATAAGGAAATTCAGGTTGACTTCTTTATTAAGAAAGCTGATAGAAATTCATATATTAAAAAAAGTAAATACAAGACTATCATTTTAATTTAGACTCTAGCAGACGTAATGCTCTTCATTATTTTTTCTTTGAAATAGATACTGAATTTATAATAATACATGCATTAACTAATATTAAAATTTATATTAATATCTGGATATAATGTTCATTTTAAACTTACAAAACTCCAGGAAAATTGGTCAAAATATTCCCCACGTGAATTAAACTTACCACCGAATAAAACTGCATTTTATTTAATCTGAATACATGTTGACGCATTTTATTTAATCTGAATATATGTATTCATATTTAATCTGAATACATATTAATCTGAATACAATCAGTACTACCTATTTTGATTATTTTTACCACCACCGCAACCATACATCTTTACTATTATTGCTATTACTAGTACTACTACTGCTATAATAGTCACTACTTATGCTGCAAGTATTAAAACTGTGGTTATTCACTAAATAATTTATATTTTTCATTAGTATTGCAGTGATTTCTCTCAAGCTTTCCAGATCTCACCATTCATCCTTTTATATACATGGGTGTAGAGGAAAAAGCAGTGTTAGAAACACACAGATTTTGGCCGGTTACTACATATTTAGCTTTGTTTTAGTACTAAATTTTCTCTGAGCCTCCATTTGTTCCTACATATTTAGAATGTAATAATAATATTTATCTTTTAGTTTGGTGAAAAATAGTAGGATAATGTATATGGAATACCTAGATCTAGGAAGTGATAATGTATATATTATACTTGAAGATCAATAAATACTAATTTATTTTTTTCTTATCCAGGCAGCTGATTCTTATCTTCCTGTCCCTATTTTAAGATGTTCTTGACATGGTGATTTTCCATTTCTTTCATAATTTTGTATACCCACATTTGGGTATTCTCTAGATCCATTAATTTTCTTGAAACAAAGAATCTGAAAATAGCTGATATGATATATATTCATCAATGGTAGGACATTTTGCAACAATTCAAAGTTATAATTAATTTAGCATTTATTCTTTTGTTATATATAAATCCTCTTTCGATAGAAATCGCTTTAAATATTCTCCAGACAAAATGTGCTGAACTATATATTAGTGAATTTTTATTGGCTTCATGTCACTAGTCAGATTTTGAGGTTTATCTTCCTAGACTCCTAACTTTTTAATGATAATTTACTGATAAGCAAGACTGTAGTACTAAAGTAAAGAGGCGATATGTATAACATAATTGTTTTTTCAGTCTTTACTACACAGCTATTAAGAAAACATTCAATTTAATTAAAAAAGAATAAACAATGTGGGCTGTATATTATATACATAAAATTTTGGATACATGAATATTGTAGCTATAGTTAATAGTATTCTTCAAACATCAACTATCATGTACCCTGTTTAATTCAGTTATAAAAATCAAACCATCTAGTATAATTTCAAGTCAGGATAATACTAAAGGCAGTAAAATTGTATGTGGCACAAATGATTAAAAGGAATAATTCTATAATTTATTTTATTATAAGACGTTGATCTCTCTCTCTGGATAGCTTTCAACACGAAACTATTTCAGGAATTGCCAGTCTGTGTAGGTTCATGAATTTTTTACTGAAATGCTGAAGTTTAAAAAAAGATCTTTCTATCCTGAAACTAACATCAATGTATTTAATGAGTACTCAATAAATACTTTATGACTGACTGGCTGGAACATCTGAAATCGTTGCTTTATTTGGTGGCAAATATAATAGGTAGCTTTTAATCGGATGGAGTGAGCAGCTTCATGCTAAGTAGAATATGAACTTTCCTTTTGTCAATATAAATTGATTCTAAAGTTCAATAATGTTTGGACTTTTTTTTTCCCAGAAGTTTTCTATTGAACTTTTGTCCTAGAATCACTCTTCTTTCCAGTTCTTCCATAATCCAAGGAAATACATCAAACAATTACACTATTTGCAGAAATTGTCTTGTAGGTAAAACACAAATGAAAAGTTGACAGCATTAACTGCTATTATTTCCACTTTCAAAAGAATTCCAAATTGCCATGTCAAATTAAGTAAAATTATGCATTTATCTCTACTTATAGCACCATTCACTTTTTTTATTATCTTGATAGACTCAGTTTCTTTACTCAGTCTACATATTTTCTTAGTTCTGGAACAAAGTGACTCGTTCTCTACAATTCTCTAATTGGGAGAATTATCTGCTGACTCTTTGAGATTTAAGTATTTTTCTAAGTGTGTAAAAGAACTGCCTTTGTTAATTGTTTGCTCATAGCCATGCTTACACAATTTTGTGTAAAAGACATATAGAAAGACATGAATACTAATTGATTTTTGTTCAATTATACTTGTGGTAGATAATATTAATAGTGATAAGCTGGGAGAAGCTATTAGACAAAGCATGAATGAATACTAGAATATACAAGGTACTTTTGCAACATAATAGAAATGCAATAGCATTTAGGGATAGAAAATGCAATAGCAAAATGGAAGAAAAGTGTTACTTTGAAATTCACTGAAGGAGAAACCTGAATGGCTAATAAGCGTACAAAGGGATATTCAGTCCACCGATAACAGAACAACTGAGAACAAAAACAATAATATTATACTGATCAAATCTCCAATAATTTTAAAAAATCCAGTACTACCAAATTTTGGTAATGTTTGAAACCAGTTAGCTTCATCAACTGCTGGCTGATATGCATACTGATGTAGTTTTTTTGTATAAAATTTGCTGATCTTTAGTAAAATTACGTATACATACACCTCATGACCAAGAAACCTTCTGTGTGTTCTTCAGAAATGCTTGAGCTTAGGCTCCTGAAGAAGTGTTTATGTAGCAATGTTTGGGGTAGAAGGCACTGGATTAGAGGTAGCTTTGGTGTCCATATATAAGATAACTGATAAATGTTATAAATGCATGCATGCTATGTAGCAAAATTGTTCCTTAAAATCATATCACAGAATTTATTTCTATAAAAAATCCCCCAATATGTAAACACATAGAGACAGAAATTAAATCAGTGGTTGCTGAGGGCTGGGGGTAGAAATGAGGAGTGACTGTAAATAACCACACTATTTCTTTGAGGTCTGAAAGAAATGTTCTAAAATTAAATTGTGGTAATGGGTGCATAACTCAATTAATACAATAAAATTCACTGAATTGCACAGTGAGAATAGGTTAATTTTACGGCATGTAATAAGGTTGTAAAATATGGAATTTTAAAGACAAATTATAACACAGTACTATTTGTCTTTGCAAATATATATACAAAGGCAAATATGTACATATATACGAGATTCCAACATATCTAACACATTAGCAACTACTTTTAAGTGGATTCTTAGAAAGAGAAGGAAAATAAAGTATTGGGGTTAGCCCAATAGGACAGCACATGTGTGACACAGTATAGAATAAGGAAGCCTTGCACGTACAAATAATGAAGTGCCTCAAACTCACAAAGATTAACCTAACTCTTGTCCCTGGAAAAAAATTAAATACATAAAGCAACTATCATATATGGTATTTGATGAAAACCCAGGAGAAGACAAAATTTTTTAACATAACTTTTGAGAATTCAAAGTGCTGTGCTGGTTATTGCAATGCCCAGAAAGGTTTGGAGGAGAAGGTAATGATTGTGTATATACTGAAGATTAGAACAACATAATGAGCTAAGTAGATGGGGCAGACAAGTCTTTTATGTGAAAACTATACATTCTTCATTGTTGTTATCATACTTGTGTGCTCTTTCATAGTTATCAAAAGCCAGGAGGACCTGGAGGTTTACAACTATTTAAATGACATGTCTTTCTTTTTATAATCTCTCAGAAAATAGCCTTTAATCATAAGGCTCATAATGACCACTGCTTTTTAAAAAATATGTTATGATAGGAAATTTATTTTAAACCTTAGGTTATTGGGCATACTGAAAGAAATAAAAGATGATGCAAGCAGATGGAGAGATATACCATATTCTTGGATCAGAAGAATCAATATTGTGAAAATGACTATAATACACAAAGCAATCTACAGATTCAATGCAATCCCTATCAAATTACCAATGACATTTTTCACAGAATTAGAACAAAACATTTCACAATTTGTATGGAAACACAAAAGACCATGAATAGCCAAAGCAAGAAAAACGGAGCTGGAGGAATCAGGCTCTCTGACTTCAAACTATACTACAAAGCTACAGTAATTGAAACAGTAAGGTACTTGCACAAAAACAGAAATATAGATCAAAGGAACAGGATAGAAAGTCCAGAGATAAACCCACACACCTTTGGTTACCTCATCTATGACAAAGGAGGCAAGAATATGTTTGGCATAAACATTAAATTTTTTTACATTATCTGTATATACATTCATGGATGTTATGATAGCTATTCTACACTCTACACTCTTTCAAGGAGATTCACATATTTCAACCATTAACCTATTACTCCATACACTGCATATATCCTCTTCCTTCTTTGTTTTTTCCCCATGTAAGTCTGCTAATAATAAAATATATCTCCAGTAGGTTATGATACAAACACAATGCAAAATCTCTTCTACAAATATCATCTATTGGAAAAAATAGCAGACAATGTGCATTTAGAAAATACAGATTGATTGATTTGCTCATTTTTATTTGATTAGATTGCTCTTTAATTGTATCTGAGAGAGTTTAGAGCAGAGAGATTTGGGATATATATTTGGTATTATAGTAGTCTGTCACCCATCAAAATCAAGTCACTTTTTAAACCTCTGGATTTCTTATTTGTAAATGAGGACATTCCTACCTGTCCTGTCTTCTAAATTTTGGAGGCATTTGGAAATGAATGAGTTTATGTGATAGAGTATCTGAAGATCTTTCCCTCATTGGAAAAGTGCAATAGTCTAGATGGACAAATCCTTTGCCTCATATGCTTTTGCATTCTCTAAGCATACTCAGGGCTCTAATGGAGTCATAAACAGAATTAAGTCAGTGCTTATTACATTGACTTATTACACTTATTATAATGCAGGTCATTCTGTAACTACTTATGTTGCCTTCTCCCCTTGTAAATGGATTTATGATCCTTTTACGTAAAGATCAAAAAAGAAGCTAGAATTCACAATAAAAAACAAAATTTGGGTTTTAATAAATCTTCTTTAGTAAACACTCAGGTAAGTAAAGGAGATGAAGTCTACCTGAGTGGAAAAAACCTGAAAGAAAGTTATTAATGGTATTGCTGTGGCTCTTTTGTAAGATTAATATTCAATTAGGAAAAAAAACAAAAACAAAGTAAAACATCTTATATGGTGGAGAACTTAATGGTATGCAATTTAGCTCTTAAATCTAGATTTTATTCCAAACTAAACAGATTTTATTCTCACTTTAATTTTACTACAAAAAATCTAAGAGAAACACAAAAAAGTTTAAGTGTTATGTTTGAATTTTCTATTTTTCTTAAATTCAAGAAAAGAAAGCAACATATAAACAGGTAAAATAATCCTAATTATGTTAGATATGACTCTATATAACTCTCACACTTGTGATCATTTTTGTTTTCAATTATGATAGCCTCTCATTTAGATTCAAATAATATTTTGTTTCTTAATATTCTTGCTGAAATTATTCACAAATAAAATTCCAAAATTGTTTTTTTGATTAACTAGTGATTTTTATTCCATATTTTTTCTTGGACAATGCTTAAGAATATTATGAAAATATATAACTTTGTTAATACTTACACTAACTTCAAAATTTTAGCTAAGATAAATTTAAAGTTTTTAATTTCTTGCAGAATCCCCACAAGATTTAGATGGAAAAATGAATCCTTTTTTGATATGGTGGGTTTTTTGTTGTAATTAATGTTTTATAAATTCAATGACCTTCTCACCTCCAAAAAACTGTTTTATATTTTTTTATCAAAGATTCTTATGTCTGATAAGAGTATAGCTCATTTTTCTATTTTTTCCTTTCTTAACCTCACTAATGAAACTGGTAATAGTTTTGGACCCCATGCCATTTTTTCATGTAGTTACATCTTGTCTTTTTATAAAAGAAAATTAGAAAACCGCTAAGTGTTATAGATATTAATGGTTGTTAGAAAAGTAAAATAAAAGACTCTCTTTCGAGAGCTCTTATGTCATTATTCATGAATTATTAATGCATTCAAAGGAGTAGAGTGCTGATCTCCAAGGCTAGGATGATGGACAGTGGAAAGGGAAAGAGAGGCTAAGAGAAAGCTGTTTGTCATATGTGACGCTCTAATAACAGGCTTGCGTATAATGAAGTATTTTAGCTGAATTTAGAAAAAGAAACTTTTACTACATGTTAGGTTATCATTCATGGCATCTCGAATCACCAAGGGCAAATCTGCTGGATACCTTTGTATAACTGAATATTTTTAAAGCCCATTAACAATACAAATTCCAGAAAGTAATAAATAGGACTTAGGGGGATTTCCCTGGTGGTCCAGTGGGTAATACTCCGTTTTCCCAACACAGGGGGCCCGGGTTCAATCCCTGGTTAGGGAACTAGATCCCGCATGCATGTCACAACTAAGAGTCTACATGCTGCAACTAAGAAGTCCACACATGCAATTAAAAGATCCCGCATACTGCAGTGAAAATTCCGCAAGCCACAATTAAGACCTGACGTAGCCAAAAAAAAAAAAAAAAAAAAAATAGGACTTAGGTAATGCCACGAAACTACACTTTTATTTCCTTTCTGCTACCAGATCACATACATGTTACTCAAGCTGTGGGCACTAAAAGAATCATAAATAGGGCCTCTGTATTTGTTGTTGTTCTGTGACTATAAGCAACGGAAACACAACTCTGGGTTAATAAAACATAACATGAGTTTATTACAAGGACATGGAATAGCTTCCAGAATCCCAGGAAAGACTGAAGATCAAGAAGGACAAGATCCCAAAAAGTTTCTGGTATCATGATGGGAGGAACTAATGGGCAATCTCATCAGTATAACCCCATTGTTCCCGATATTTTTGTTTAAATGTTTTTCAGCTCACAATTCAAGTTCTGGAGAGAGATAGCCATGTGATCATCAGAAGAGAGTGTGTGCATGACCTTATTTGTAAGGTTGCATGAAAAGGTTGACAAGTTTAATTACCCAAGGGGGAATATTGAGATAGTATTGTTTTTTAAAAAAAGGAAATGAATGCTGGGAAGATAAAAAGAAAATTATGAACTATACCTGGACTCTTAACATCCTTCAGGTCTATTTGAGTGTGTGTAATAATTACAAAATCACACTGACTATTTACATATTGTCCCTAAGCTGGGACAATATGTAAAAATATGCCTCAAAGTAAGACTGATTAGAATTTGGCCCTTATAGAATGTCTGTACTGTCTTTGATCTAGCAGCACCTTAATATCATGGAGAAATATACTAATTTACCACAATAGAGTGAATGATTTTCAGATTGAGATGATGTATCAATAAATTAATCCCAAGCATATCATTGCTAAGCTAAAATGAGCATGGAATCTGGACACAGATTAATTACCAAGTAAATGTTTAAGGAATCATTGCTGTGACTAGCTTGGCTTAGGGATACAGTCTAGCTAAAGAAAGATTATAGAAGAAAGCAATTTTGTTCATTGGGACTAAAATAGTAGTTCTGGCTTCTTTAGAATAATTCAAGAGTTTGTATTATAATTGGAGAATCAATTTTGCTTAATTTTTTTTATAGATTTGCAATATACAAAGAGAATTAGATTCTGCAAACAGTATTGCTTAAAATGAAAAGAGTGAACTCCCTGGCGGTCTAGTGGTTAGGACTCGTACTTTCACTGCTGAGGGTGCGGGTTTGATCCCTGGTCACAGAATTAGGATCCTGCAAGCCACAGGGTGCAGCCAAAATAATTAATTAATTAACTAAAAAAGAAAATGAAAATAAGAGTCGATAAAATAATCACCCCTTAAGCCTATTGTATGTATCAGTCATTCATCTATTCACTTAAGAATGAATGAGTCTTTTTCATGTTCCAAGTAGTGTTCTAAAGCCGGGGGAGGGGCTTCCCTGGATGGCGCAGTGGTTATCCGCCTGCCAATGCAGGGGACATGGGTTCGAGCCCTGGTCTGGGAAGATCTCATATACTGCGACGCAACTAAGCCTGTGCACCACAACTACTGAGCCTCATGCCACAACTACAGAAGCCTGTGTGCCTAGAGCCTGTGCTCCACAAGAGAAGCCACCGCAATGAGAAGCCCGCACACCACAATGAAGAGTAGCCCCCACTTGCAGCAACTAGAGAAAGCCCGCGTGCAGCAATGAAGACCCAAGGCAGCCAAAAATAAATAACTAAATAAATAAAAACATGGGGTATATTTGGTAGTGGTGGTGGGAGGGGACTCTTTCTTCATGGAACTTTAATTCTACTGGAGAAGATACAAAATAAATATCCCCATGAATTTATGATATAATGCCAGCTAGTTGCATGTACCATGAAATAAAAAGCAGGTAAGGAGACAGAATAAAATAGGGTTGGAGGTAATGTGGAGGAGAGATATTTTAGATGGAGTGATTAAGAAAGGCATCTCTGACTATCATCTGAATAGAGATGACAATAAAGAGACCAGACAAGCAGTTAAATCACAAAGATATTATCTAACCTGAAAGAGTTGGTCAATTAACATCTAATATGGCTTCCTTATTCTTTAAGCATTCCATTACCCAGGATTCCATTGCCTTATTTCTTTTCTTATCCTACAAACTTTTCCCAGAACTTCTTATCCACTCATATTAACTATGATAACAATGTACAAATTCCTATCTGGTATCCTGATGTTCCTTCCAAACTTCAGACTTTTATATTCAACTGCCTGATAGATAGGCTCAGCAGGAATGTTCCAGAGACACCTGTTATACAACCTATTAATGCTGAAAGGGACTGTTTTCAGCATCCTCATATTCCTCTATTAACTCAGTAACCAAATACAGAAACCTGTAGCCATCCATGACAGTTTTTCGTCATGGAACTATAAGTCTCTATTTACTCTTGAATATTTCTTAAAGAAAAAAGCAACTTCTGTCAATTACTACTTTCCCTAAACCTCTATAATCTCTTACTTGAACTTTTGCAACAGCTTTTAAAATGGTTACCTAGGCTTCAGTTGAACATCCTCAAGTCTGTTCTTACTCTGCCCTTATTGAGACAATTATTTATAGGACTTTGTTATGCTCCTTCTCAAAACCATTCAGTGGCTTCATACTGCCCAAAGGATAAAGTCTAAGCTCCTTATATGACATTTTCATATAATCAAGCCTAATTTTAAGCATAGTCTTGTGACTAAATCTAATAAATACTAGTTTTTCAGAGTTTACCTTAAACTCGCAAGAGCTTTTAGGAAAATCTACCATGTCTTGAAACCCTCCTTTTGGATTCTATGGTTTCATATTTAGCAAACACATGTAAGTGCTACACCCAGATTCCTTCTTTTTTTTTTTTTTTTT